>NC_057795.1:95988028-96019098 GCF_018294505.1 Triticum aestivum | reverse complement strand
GATGAACAGGACCCCGATTGATCGAGCCGGTTGGGGCTGGATGAATAGGACCCCGATCGATCGAGCCGGTTGGGGCTGGATGAACAGGACCCCGTGGAGGGCTGGATGAACAGGACGACCCCGTGGAGGGCTGGATGAACAGTAGACGGTGGAGGGGCGGATGAACAGTAGCCCCTGGAGACGTGGTTGAACAGGAGCCCATGGAGAGGGGTGGTTGAACAGTAGCCGATGGAGTAGCGCGTGGTGGAGGCTGGATGAACAGGAGCCCGTGGATGAACAGTCGCAGGTGGAGGCTGGAGGAGGTCGACGGTGGATGAACAGTAGCCCGTGGAGGCTGGAGGAGGTCAACGGTGGAGATGAACATTACCCTGTGGAGTCCTGTTTTGCGGTACGCCACACCCCTCCCGATGAACAGGACCCCCGATTTGAGTGTAGCGCTCCAACAAAAGTTCGTTTCCTCTGTTTTGCGGTACACCATACCCCTCCCGATCAACAGGACCCCGTTTCGACCGTAGGAGGTCCAACACAAGTCCATTTCCTCCGTTTTGCGGTACTCCAGACCCCTCCCGATGAACATGATCCCGTTGCAAATGTGGCCGGTCGAACACAAGGCCATTTCCTCCATTCTGCGATACGCCAAGCCTCGTTTCCATCGCCTGTTCCGTCCAAGCCGGTTGGCTCCCATGCATTCTGTTGCCTCCCGATGAACACGACGCATTCTGTTGCCTCCCGATGAACACGACGCATTCCTTCCCTCCCCATGAACATGACGACGATGCAGTTTCTTCGTTCCGACCCAGCCATGTACACGAGCCCTGGCTGTATGTATGCGCGAGTATGCGCTCGAGACCCCGCCCGTATGTACGTATGTGGCCGTATTTTCTTTCTTGCACACTGGTCGCTGTATGTATGTGTACATGCTACATGCGCGTCTCTACTATGACACATGCGCGCCTCTACATCGACCAGTATGTATGTACACATTCACGACCAGAATGAAAACGCTATGTACGCTTCAACCAGGTGGGTCCCGACTGTCAGGCACTTCCTTGCGTGCGAAGATGTAGATGGTGGGTCCCAGCAGTCAGGGAGGCGAATCTTTTTTTGCCTAGACGCACTTCCTTGCATGCGAAGATGTAGCTGGTTGGTTCTAGCAGTTAGGGGGGAAACATTTTTTTGCTAAATACAGTGGCCCATCCGGTGGGTACCTACTGTCAGGTGGAGGAATAATTTTTTTGCGCGTAATAAGGAGCCAATTCCTTGCGGCTGCCCTGGACCCAGCTGTCAGCCTATCAACGTACAATACTATTCCGATGGAAGTCGTTCCTTGACCATGTTGACCACGCAGCGCCGAGAGCACCAGGGCGGTGGAAGACGGCGAGGCCTAGGAAGGGGACGACGCGGAGCCGGGGAAGACGCGGCAGTGGATGCCCACGCGGAGAGGAGTACGAGGGTTCACTGGTTCGGCGGTGGTGTGAGGCTGCCATCGTAGTAGGGCCTGGCCAGCGGTGGGAATACTAGGGGGCGGTGAGGCCTCCACAGCAGCACAGCGGCCCACGGGAGGCAGGAGCATGCGGCACGACCGACGCTGGTTTGGGCGGCTGGAGTAAGAAGACCAGAGGTTGAAGAAGCACTACGGCCGTCGGATGGACATCATATGGTCACTGGAGCTAGAATCGTTCATATTGACTAAGTTGACAAAGCCCTCCATCCCCGTCAACTTAGTAGGCCCACAAGTCAGCCCCCCACCAAGGTGGGTCCCAGCTAGCAGGGGGAGTATTCAATTTTTTGTGCGTAATAAGGAGGCACTTCCGGTGGGTCTGAGCTAACAGCGGGGGGAACATTTTTTTTGCGAAATACGGTGGCCCGTCTGGTGGATCCCCACTATCAGGTGGAGGAATAATTTTGCGTGTAATAAGGAGGCACTTCCTTGCGGCTGCCATGGACCCAGCTGTCAGCCTCTCCATGTACAGTACTCTTCCGATGGAAGTCAATCGTTGACCACATTGACCATGCTGCGTTGAGAGCACCACGGTGGTGGACGACGTCGAGGCCTAGGAAGGGGACGACACGGAGCCGGGGAAGACGTGATAGTGGAAGCCCGCACGGAGACGAGTACGAGGGTTCACTGGTTCGGCTGCGGTGTGAGGTTGCCGTCTCCGCAGAATAACAGGGGGTGTGGGTGAGTAGAGGGATGCCCTGGTCAGCGGTGGGAGTAGTAGGGGGCGGTGAGGCCTACGTGGCAGCACAGCCGGCCATGGGAGGCAGGAGCATGCGGCACGACCGGCGCTGGTTTGGGAGGCTCGAGCAAGAAGACCAGAGGTTGAAGAAGCACTACGGTCGTTGGATGGACATCCAACGGTTACGTCTACTAGAATCGTTTGTTGATGTATATAATAACTAAAAAAATCTTGCATATGCGTCAACTTAATAGGCCCACAAGTCAGACCATTTCCTATTTTTTTAATAATTTATATATAGCTCATTGCAACTTCTTATGCAATTTATTGCAGTCCGTTTTTTTGGTTGGCCAGGGCCAATTTCGCATATTTCTGTGGGTTCCAAACTATTTTTAATACCGAGATGTTGAGCCAGATTTAAAGTACTTTGAAGATTTATTTAAATTAGGTTAATGCCCAGTGAAATAGGAATCTAAAAATGTGAAAAAATTCAGAAATTATAAAGTAATTGCCAATTTATCAGCGGTTTTTATATTTACAACCCATTTCATATTACTTTCAAGATTTCCAGGCGTCTTGAAAGAGTTGTAGCCCATTAGGGCATAGCAAAATAAGTAGGCCTGGATTGGGTATTCTTCAGAAAAAATAAACTGGGCTCATTTTCACAAAGAAAAAATAGCTGGGCTGGTCACATGGCGAACATAAAATATAAGCCTGGGCTAGACGGGCCACAGCGCAGTTCAAACCCTGCTCTGTCTCAACAATAACAAGAAAAAACTGCTCGAGCAGCTACGTCCTAGCTGTCAACCGATCTTGTGTTGTTCTCTTGTCTATTGACTATATACACTCATAATGTCGTGGGTCCCAGATGTCAGGAAAACACTAGGAGGAAGCATTTTATTTTTCCATAGCTGACATGGTGGGCCCCTACTATCATCCTCTCCACGTACTGCTGCCGATTCCTGTTGTTTGTTGACCATGTTGACAACGCGAGAGGGCAGCACCGCGGAGAGCGCACCAAAGTGTGCGGAGGACGATGGTGAGGCCTCGGACATTGGCGTTAACAATTTAGGAGACGGTGGGGCGGCAATGCGTGCGCTAAGGCGGAGCTAGCCATGGGAGGCAGAAGCTGGCGGCCCCGCCAATGCTGGTTTGGTTTTGGCGGCTGGAGGAAGACAAGACTGAAGAAACATGACAGACTTTAAAAGCAGCAGGAGTACTTAACAACCTTAACTGAAACCAGCAGGGGCACTTAACAACCATAGCTGAAAGCAGTCTGAGTACTTATACAGGTTCAACCATACAAAGCACGCCTCGAACAGTGCTACTTTTCCTACATTTAACCAAGGGTGAGGCCTCCAAGCCTCAGGACAAGGCCCAGGCGCCACCCCGCGCATCCAGAACCTTCTGAAAGCGGCTTCATCTTGCAATGTGGTCAATAAACAGGATATTCGCTTTAAGGCCATTGAAAAGGAGGAACATAATCTTCTGTCCTATTCTCCAAGATGGACGGGACTTCATTATTTGAGACCACCCATGAATAAGTATCTTTTCACCTCCAAGGGGAATAGACTAGGTCGACATAAACATCATGTTGTGACCAAGCGGAAGTCTGACCCAACCATGCTCATGCATCTGTATAGGAACAATAGAACTGTGCAGTTTCTGTTTCAAGAAGATCACAGCTGTAAAACTATGTATAAGCAATAGTTTATGAACAACATATATAACAGAAAACAGCTCATACCATAAGTTTCTCGACACAATTGGACCTGTTCAATGAGTGCAGCAGTGGCACACATATCCCACGTGGCCTTCCACCATTAAACGCCCCACAAGGACCTCAAGACGATCAATAAAGTGTAGGAACTTGTGGATGTCATCCCAGTCAACTTCAGTGCCATCAGTAACAACCGAGTTATTACAGAATAACAAACGAGCAACCTGCTTAACTCTGAAAAAACCTACACGTGCCACCAATTATAAGAAAATATTAGTTAGAAGTAGCATCTTAGTGAGAGATTCGTTGCTACTTCTAAAGTTAAATTGTGATTAGTTAGACAGAATAGGTGGATTAATAAGTAATCGAGGCAACGAGCAAGAACCAGATACAAAACTAACATGGATGAACAATTGGAATGACGTCGAGGTGGAAGATCACAGTGAAGATGAGACCAGGTTGTGCTATTTCCATCAACATTCGTGCGCCAACTTTCAGTCCGTAACACTTGAGAAAGTTTATCCAAGTTCGGCCATAAAAAAAGCAGCGATCTTCTTGGTTCATGAACCCAACTCGGAACTTATATCCATGGCTTGTCTTCACTGTGACCATTAAACTGGTGTATTCAGTTACGGCAAGGCCGAGCATCTTGAGTACATGTGTTCTGGCAGAGCAAATAATGCACTGCAGGAAAAATAATATGAGAACACAATGTATTAGCTACCCAAATCTAGAAATAACTTCCTCCTTCACGTTAGTGTCGACCATCGTACTAGTAGTACCTTTTATCCAAATATAGAAATCCAAATTTCCAAATTAGTCGACATCATGTTCAAAAAAAAACCCACCCTCCCGAATAGAAAAGAGGATTCTAGGAACATAATGTGCATGTTTTAAAATTCCGTGTTAGGATGAGAAGGAACAAGTGTGGCGTCTTGACGAGGGCGCAAAAACCTGTAGGGTCCTCGCACTTTGGGCACTGCAAATGAAACACACCAGATTCAGTAGGAAGAAAAATGCATCAACGGCGGTGGCTGCCATCCTAGGATTAACCGCGACCAAGGGACTTGGATTTATCGGGGATGGATGAAGAATTCGTACCTGGTTCTCCATGAGAAAACCCTATGCAATCGCCGATAGGGGGTTTTCTCTGAACAAGTAGACAAGGGAGAAGGGGATTCAGGCCCAGTGAAATGTTGCCGCTTCGTCCATCCAGCTTACTGCTAAAGCTGGAAGGGGGGGGGGTTATGATTTGACGACTCATTGTGCATTACTGCGGCGCTACGACCGGGGTGTGTCTACCGTGCAGTTGTGCACTCTAATTTGCGCATATGGCACGTGGACCCCGTTGCCGGATGCCCCACATATCAGCGAAAGGAAGTAGAAAGACAGGAGTAACTAGTTACACATAAATATATTTTTGACAGAGAGATACTCCCTCTATAAAGAAATAGACAAATCTTTTATATCACAACTTTATACATAAGAAAAATCATGGCGAATATATATAGCATATATAATTATAAAAAATAGAGTTCTTTTTAACACAGTATAGACGAGTTGGTCATGATGGTGTGCCTGCCATCTTGTAATATAGGCCGTCCGATTTATATCTGATGGATAGGAAGGAAACTATGACAATTTTGCAAAAATGTACCCACACACCTCTCCACATTTGCAAATAAGGCCTTCCCTCGTTCATCCTTTTCTCTCGCAAGATAAAATACTCATACAAATGCATATTGATTTTACATGCAACACACGGGTATTATGGGTTCAGCTTTTTTAGTTTTTTTTTCTTGAGGGGTCATATGGGGGTTCAGCTGAGAATATAATACTCAGAAAGGCTCACGGTTCTGGACTTTGGGCCGCAGGCCCACCCTGCATGTTTGGGGGCCCATGTGTTCTACCTTAGCTCTTTTCATATTGCAAGCGATCGGTATGGTGCTGGTTTTAGATGCTATTGCAAGGCGAATACACAAAATTGAATAAAGCACGGCAGCTGTTGGAATGAAATCGGACGACAGTTCCTAACCAACAATGAGGGTTGCAATTCTATCAATGATATACCATGTGATAAATAATACTGTCGTACTACTTATACACACAGGACACTTGTTTGACCATGCCAGATTATTACATCAAAATCTCTCGGAGGATAGATCAGTTCGGCAGTTGTGTGCTGCTAGTGAAGAATTTCAACGTTGATTTGGACCAGCTCTCTTTGCCGAGAAAGTTTGATTTTGACATCATCCTCTACCGCAAGATATGATTTAGATTTGAACCTTGACCATCCTTTAGCATCAATCATCATGCGACCATCCTTTGTACTTACGGTATATTGAGGAGGTTCATTCACACCAAGGCTGCGCATGGTTAGAGAAACTTGGCTGCGGTCGCCCGGATTGTTGAACGACTCCCTCGTTGCTCTAGGAATTCTCTATTTGCAAACAAGAAGACATACCCATACAGTTAGATCAACACAGTGAATCATGTGAAATAACATGGAAATAATAAAGAACGAAGCACTTGGGCGGCCAATGCTTACCAAGAAGGTGGACATGTCAGTTTTTGTAAGCACTTTGGTATATGAAGTGTGAACTACAGCCCAGTCTGTTGCCGGTGCAACTGCTTGTTCGGTTGCCGCTGCACGGGCTAGAGCAGATGCAAGTGCAAGTGTTGGTGCACGTGCCGAAGCCGCTTCTGCTGCCGGAGAGGGTGCTCCTTATAGAGCTGGTGCCGGTGTCGGAGAAGGTGCCGATGTCTATGCCCGATCCTCCGGTAGATCAGCCCGATCTGCTAACGCGGTCGGTGCCCAATCCTCAGCTGGATCAGATCGAGCTGCTACCGCTGTCAGTGCTAGAGCAACTGTCGGTGCTCAATCCGTTGCTAAAGGTGGTACTCCTGTGTGAGACAACGGCGATTGTGTCTGGTCTGCTATGATCAACTTTCTAACTTGACTAAGCTTCGTGACCGTGATCTAGTTTTTTCTTCATTTCTTTGAAATGTGAGAAGGACTAACTGTGGCATTTTTGTTAAACCAAAGTGCAGTTCATCATAGGGATTCAACTTGTACTCCGACAACAGACTGATCCAATTTTTTCTAGTAATATAAGTGATGGACAATGCCTTCATTACTGACACGACATAAGAAGTGAAACCTGCAAAAATAGCCATTGTAGAGCAAACCAAACGGTTTAGTCTGTGATGAATGTCACATGGCAAAACCTGCATCGTAAAATTGTAGGAAAAGAAAGAAAACATGACATTAAATCAATAAGATTTAGACAGTAAATCAATAAGATTTGCTTGACGTGACACGAGTGAATCCTTACCAGGAAATCACTATGTTGAAGTACTAAACAGAAGATTGATCGTCCAACTACGGGGTGGCATGCAGGGCCCTCGCCTACTCCCACAAGCAGGACAATCCAAAGGTCATGAAAAATCGTATGGACCGAACATCCATGGGACTGGAAATCTTGGTGGGTGCGATAAACCCTACAATGCATACAGATATTGGAGTGTAAACATAATTAATAAACCGTCCTCACAAAAAAGATGATCTAGATACTTCAAAGTATACAGACTGAATTGAGTGGATAGACATTAACATAGACCATCCGTAGGACTGACCACACACCAAAAGCGGCAGTACTAATAAACAATACAGGGTTCACAAACACAAATCAAGTACTTAACAATAGTACTTACTACAGATAAGCAAAATTGCACTAATTAAATTCTGTAGACTATTTCTTGCCACCGACCTACGGGATGAACCCCACATAACTGACTAGGCCATGGACTTCGTGAGAGATGTCTACGTGCACCATCACCATCTCATCAACCTTGGAGAACCTAACAGAGTGGTCTTTCCACTCATAAACATGATGATGAAGACATGCCGCATCAGATTTGTTGGGAAGCTTTACAAGAACCACACCCTTCGTAATTGAAGGCACAACTAGGAAATTGTTGTGGTCAAGTACAGCCTCGAGAACATGCCTGACAACAATGCTACAGGAAAACACTAGTTCAGGACACGTGGCGACAAGGACACATCAACTGGATAGTTTAGCAGTAGAACTCATCCTCAGGTCTTCCAGTTCACACGGCATGACTTTGAGAACTTCATCTCCACCGTGGACCTGGTTCCAATTCAAACAGAAACCATATTTTATTAGTACCTCCGTTCAGAAATATAAGATGATTTTCGATATTATACTCCATATATGACTACATATATGCACAGAAATGAGTGAACAAAGACACTAGAACATGTCTTCAAAGGCATGAGAGCAGAGAGATTACTTGCAATATCCATAACACAAGCTACAGAGGCAAATATACCCTCTTCAAAGGTAGCATTGATGTTCATAAAGTACTCCCTCCGTCCCAAAATTCTTGTCTTAGACTTGTCTAGATATGGATGTATCAAGTCACATTTTAGTATTAGATACATCCGTATCTAGAAAAATCTAAGACAAGAAATTTGGGACAGAGGGAGTAGTTGAAAGTAATCTATAAGAAATCAGTGTCAACCTCTTGCATGTTTTGGTCAAAAGAGGAATTTATAACCGTCATTTGGCACACAAAAATCACATGCAAGATCACCCAGAAAGTTGTACTACTATTACTACATGTTAGATGAAAAAACACGATCAAGGTCGAGAAAACGATCGTCAAGAAGAGATATTACCTGGACTTGCTTAATGAGGGATCCCGGAGAGGGGGGCTCGGATAGGGCGATGGCTTTGAGCTTGTCTGCGGTAGTCTCGGTGGGGTGCTTGCGCTTCTTCGTACCATGAGCCTCAACGATTTTGTCCAGAGCCATAGACATCACGTTGGCAGGTGCTCCGGCGTCCATCCAAGAGAGGAAGCTAAGAGAGAAGAGTGAAATGAGGAACGACATGAGGGAGAAGCAAAGCGAGTGGGGGTTTTCTTCAAGAGAGGGAGCTGAGAGAGAAGAGTGAAATGATGGTTGCTTCGTCCGTCCAACTTACTGGTGGAAAGGAGGGGTTTTGTGATTTGACGGCTCAGTGGGCATTACTGCGGCGCTTCGATCGGGGTAGTCTACTATCACTCTACTACGGAGTAATTTAGTGCATAGCTGGTGGACCCTGATGCTGGCTGTCCCACACGTCGGCGAAAGTGAGTAATTTAATGCATGGGTGGAGGAGGATCTGCATGGTAGAGCGTGTCCACTGTTTTTCTAAAGAAAAAAAATGATTACAACAAGCGTTTCCACTCTTACGACGGAGGAGTGCGAAACACGGTAGCCACTTGAACATACACAGTGCTCCTACTACTAGGCATGTGCAGTGGTTCATACGTCAGTACTACATAATATTGTTTCTAGTGTAGTAAGATATGATGATAACAAATGATGGTGTGCGCATGTCAACTATATGAGCAGTAATGTAGTAACATAGTACCGCTTTTTCGACTGTCCGGTCGAGAATGAACGGTGAGATCAATGTTTACAGAACTAGGTCTACAGTGGATGGAGAGTACGGTGCTACAGTACTCCACGAAACATGAACCATATGAAGCACGAATAGTGTTAGGCAGGGTGTATGGAGGGTGCACGGGATGGGAGCAAAAGTTCCCTTCTCGACCCACTTTTGGGTGTTTGGCAGAGTGCATGAAGGGTGCATTAGTCCACACTAGTAGGTTAACACAAATACACGAAGAGGAAACAACTATATTGAGATGAGAATGCAACCAAACACACCCACACGCTTTGTGTTACAGTGACTGATCTGCATCGTCTGAGTTTGATCCAACGGTCATGTTGCGCCGAGACATGGACATGCCCATGCAGAGGGTGCCTAAACTCCATGGAAGTCCCTCTGCTTCTCGAGGCGCACGAAGTTGGTGATGCAGGGTGCAACCGCCCGCAGAGCCCGCTCCCAGTCAACGGGAGCTAGCTCGTCAAAGATGGCGTCCAATGGCACGAATGGATTCCGGTGACGGAGCCCTGAAAGGATTCGCCCGGCAACGACGACGACAGCCCACAACCCCTCCTTGTCCAGATCCACCCCCACCATTGCGCGGAGACGGCTCAGCTCCTTGGAGATATAGGTGAAGAAGGAGACCAAGTCAGGAAGCCGTAGCTCATTAAAGTCGACCAGGTGGTCGAATGGGTTTAGCCCGACAGCCGGCATGGTCGCGCTGGAACGATGGTATGCATCGTGCAGCCGCAACACGTGCCTAGCAACTTGGTTCACCAAGTGGCTGAGGCGATCCTGGACCTCATCACGATCGGCCCGCTCGCGCTCCAGCCGGCTCCCCTGATGGCCTATCGTATCTCCTGCTTTCTGCAGCAACGCGGCCGACGCCTCGAGCATCTTTGTGGTGGACGCCTGCCGCTTCTAAAGCTCCGTGAACTCCCGCACATAACGGAGGAGCATGGCACTCCTCTCCTCCTTGAGCTCATGGAGCTCCACGTCCTTGGCCCTGATCTCCACATCCTTGGCCTGGAGCTCCTGTGTCAGGCGCCTCACCCGGACTCCGTGATCTGCTGCGCTGCCATGGCACCAGGTAGAAGCAATGGGGAGAGGAAGCAAAGGGGCGGAAACGGCTGAAAGGCAATGTGATCTACGAGAAGGCGGAGGGAGCCAGCCGAGGAGCGGGGAATCTTTTGGTTTTCACCATGGTAGAACACCAGTCGACGACTTCTCACATCAGGGAGCAGTGGGTTTTACAGGCAGAGTCATCGTGACTAATTGCTGCCGCGCCTACTCCCGTCAATCAAAAAATTAAAAATCCTGCCGCGCCTGCTCCCGTCAATGAAAAAATTAAAAATCTTGCCGCGCCTGCTCCCAAACACCAGAGCAACACCGTGGTGGATATTTAAATTTACGTGCCGACAAGTAGATAAAAAAGGGGTGAAAAAACAAATGTGGTGGCGGCCTAGCTAATCGGTCGAACTAGCCCACCTAGCTAGCCACCGTGCTTCACTGATGTACTCGGCGGGAAAGGTGGTCTTTCGTGATTTGACGACTCATTTACTTGCTTCGGCGCTACGACCGAGGAGGACCCAGAAAACACGCGGTAGGGCGTCCCACGTCAGGGAGAATATATGCGTGCACCACCCGGTTGGACCCCGAAACCGTGTGGTAGGGTGTGCCACGTCTTGGCACGGAGGATTAATGTGCGTGTAAACATAAACCGTATCAAACATAGTACCTATGGTTCGGCCTCGGGACCCAAACAGTCGGTCGAAAACACCCCACTAGCCACACAGCTTCATCATGCTAACGTGGCACGGAGGATAGGTGTGGTTAGCTCCCTCTCGACCAGCCACAACGTCTCTTGTTCTATGCGATTCTTCTATTTCCCAAGCTTTTTTAGTTGTAATAACACCATGGCAAGCTAGCGCCGCTCTTCGTGTGTGCCCGTGCAAAGGTTAGACGATGGAGAGAAGAGAGAGATCACAGACATGGGACCCACCAGTAATTGAGTCAACGGTCATGCACGTGTTGACGAGGCACTCCCTTTACTCTACTCAACGTAATACTGTATAAAATAAAGTTATGGGACAAAGCCAACAACCGTTGTTGTTTCAGGCTATCGACTTATGCTTTGTAGTCCAGGTTGCCAGTTCGAATCTCGTCTTTCAGATTTGTTAGTTTTAGGTCCAATTTTGATTAATGGCAAGTGGGACCGCCGTGTGTTGTTCCGATATTTCAGTGTAGGATGATTTTTTTTTTGAATAAACACTTCACGCGGTTAGACAAGTAACAGCACGAGTTACACGTATTTTGCAAGTTTACGAATAAAAATGACAGTGGCATAGAATATCACATCCACCCCGCAGCTTAGATGCTATGGTGATACGAGTTTTTACACCATTGGAAGTGAGATCCAATGGCTTGGGAGTAGTCTTTGTAATTATGCGCAATTTCCAAACTCTCCAAAGTTTTTTTTGTAAATAAAACATTCAGGCCTCGTATGTGCCGCTGCATCTTGGATCCAACGCCCCCTCCCTTGCTCATATTAGGTGCTCCCCTGTGATGCCCGGATTATTAAGCTACAGTAATCCCCCGTTAATGGTGCCATGTAATCATATTACTGTTGCTAATCCTCACTTGATGAAAATCACTGTTCATGTTCGAACTCAAATTCAAAGTCAAAAATTCAAATTTGCCAAACATGAAATCTAAAATGTTCAAAGTGTGGCAAATAATTCCTGGATATTTGTCATGTTGGAATCAACCTCTTTTGGATTCCCAAAGTGCCCCTGGAAATTATTTAGTGGTCCAGCAACATTTAAAATTGTCCTTTTCAATTCCAAAAAATGGTTAGGCAACTTCTTTTGAACCCCCAAACTTTTTGTGCCGTCTCATGTTTTTGTGTTTAAAATTATGTGGAAAGTTTTGTTCAAAAATATCATTTGGTGTTCCAACTAAATGCCAAACAGTGAAAGGAAATAGAAACAGTTTTAAAAAAATAAAATGAAAGGAGAAAATCCTTTCCCCCTCACCCTGGGCCACTTGGCCCACCAGTCCCACTGGGGCCAGTCTAGGCGCACTGCTTCCCTTCCTATCTGTTCACAGAGGAGGCGTGGACAGCGCCGATTGCCGCCATGGCCTCGGCCATAGCCGTGGCGCCCATCCACGCCCCCTCCGGCGCCTATACCTCCCTCCTGAACGCTCCTTTCTCCCCCGGTTGAACCCTAGCCGCCACTTCTCCGCCCTCGCACCGTTTCTTGCTCCCCTGCATACACCCGAAGTCACGGTCGCCGCACCATCGTCACTGTCACAGCCAACGTCATCGCCTACACGCGGGAGGACGTCCAGGAGGACCGCGACTGCCGACTTCGTCCGTCCCGGGCATCAGCCCAAGCCGGGGCGGCTCGTACGCTCGCCATCGCCGTCTTCTTCATCGCGTACAACGCCGGCCGCCGTCGTCTATTGCCTCGTCTCCGGTCCACCTCCGGCCTCCCCGTCGCTTCCGTTGGAACCGTTGTGAGCTCCTCTTCCAAAACCCTCCTCTCCCCTATCGATTTCGTTACCGTAGCCACTGTCCCCGAGCTCGTCCGAGCTCCCGCGTATGCGTACGTGCGTGCGTGCGTGTGTGTGTGTGTGTGTGTTGCAGCTGCTTCCGTGTGCGTGCGCCGGCCTCGTCATGGTCTATGGGTGCTTCGCTGCTACGGCGGCTTGCTGCTCTACTGGCGCCTGCTGCTCCTGGTGTTGTGTGTTGCTGCTGTTGCGCCTCGCCGCGGCGCCCTGCCTGCTATGCTGCTTCTGCTGCCGCTGCTACGTATACTACTGCTGCCCGCGCTGCTGCGGCTTGCTGCTGTCGCCGGCGGCTGCTCGCCTGGCCGCGCCCCCAGCACGCCCACGCGGGTGTGCCCGCACCTGTTGCCACCCGCGCCTGCCCGCAGCCGCCGCGCTCGCAAGCACACGGCTGCTACTCTGTTGCCATTGTACTGCTGCTAGTTACTGTAGGTGCTGCATATCTAGCTTTTCAAAATCTACACTGACTAGCTCTCTAGACAACCCCTAAACTATGGCAAAACAACTACTAATAGGCCCAAATAAAATATGTGTAGAAAGTATACTTGACAAACTTCATTTTACCCCACCGGACCAAATCCTTTTGATGCGCAGTTTAAATCCTATATATGAAATTCACAAAATCCCAAGTTCTGTTAGCTGAAAACTAAGAAAACAGCTTTATTTTCATAGCTACTTTAGAGCTGTTGTTGAACAAGCAAATGATCTCTAATATGGATGAAAGTGTTACTAACATGTACTTCCTCCATTCCTAAACATAAGTCTTTGTAGAAATTTCACTATGGACTACATACGGAGCAAAAGGAGTGAATCTACACTCTAAAATGCATCTACATACATCCGTATGTGGTTCATAATGAAATCTCTTCAAAGACTTATATTTAGGAACAGAGGGAGTAGATCGCAGAAAAATACTCAAATTTGATATAAAGCACAAAATCATAGCATGTACATAACAATAGTTGTACCCTTTTGAAAACAGCTAAGTGATGTTCAAAAAAACTGACGAATTCTTAGACTTAGTGAAATTTCAGGGATTTCCCAGGTATTGTTAAAACTTTGGAAATTCATAGAAACATAACAGTAACTCGGATGAAAAAGTTTTATACATGAAAGTTGCTTAGAACAATGAGACGAATACGAATACGTGGTCCGTCCGTCCGCCACACGTCCCTAGCATAGCAAACGTCGGACCTTTCCCCTCCGGTTCATCTGTCTGCCAAACGTTCGGAATCGGGAAAACTTTCCCAGATGTTTCCCCCCTTTGCCAGTATCGCCTAGCTATGCGTTAGAACACCTCCAGTACCGCCTCTTGTCTTTTTGTGCATATGTTTGCATGTATTTACTGTTTCCTCCCCCTCTTCTCTCCGATAAACCCCGAGAGCGATGCTGCCGTTGTGATCGACTATGTCACCGACGACATTTCTTCCCTTTCAGCGGAGCTTCCAGGCAAGCCCCCCCCCCCTTTGATCATCCCGATATCGCCCATTCCATTATCTCATGCTTGCATTATGTTTTGCTACTGTAATTAATTGCTCCTATTCTGATGCATAGCCTGCTTTTGTACCTGCTATTGTTACCTACCTGCTTATCCTAAACTGCTTAGTATAAGTTGGTTAGTGAGCCATCAGTGACCCCCACTTGTCCTTGTTGCCCCTGCTTCATCATCGATGCCTCGATCAACGTGATCGACGACCAGAGCCAGACACCTCACATCACATCACACCCCTTTTTGTTGCTCGACTCTACAGAGTTACCATTGAGTGCCGAGGGTGGTACCTCATACATCACTCCTGATGAGATCTCTGTAGTGTAGCTATTCGGTCGTGGTCATCGAGGGTGATTCCTCCTTAACCACTTCTGATACGACTCTGTCGTGCAACCCCTCAAGTGTGAACCTCGAGGGTGGTTCCTCTTATGTTCACCTTGATGATTACATCGAGTGGAATCCTCCGAGGGTGATTCCTCAGGTTTTCCCCTTGATGTTTGGACACATGGTTACCCGGACTTTACTTGAGACCATTGTTGAAGTCGGGTCGGCCCTGAGGGGTACCCGCGAGATGATGTGAAAGTCGTGTGGGCCCGTAGGGCACCCGCAAGTTTTCCACGTGGCACGGCCGGGCAGTCTAGGCCCTTTCCGTAAGTCCATGAGACGGGGCGACGGGGTCACCTTATCGTGAGTCTCTCCTTGTTTCTACGAGCCCCCAATGCACTCACAGGTTTGGGTATTTGTTCTGAGTTGGCCTCTGGCCTTTACGCACTAACCACCATGCAAGAATAGTTATGGGCCTCAATGTCGCAGTATCAGCCGAAGCTTTGTCAGGCGTCCAGTTCAGCAGTGCGGCACGGTCGGATCATGCTGGCCATCCGAGACGGTGCTGGTATCCACCCTGCTCGCAATGACCCGGAGTGCTGCGGGCGATGGGCCCAAGACCCCAGAGTGCTTAGGATGTAGACAGGCGGGGACCTCTCTGCTGAGCCTAGGTAGGGCTTGTTGGAAATATGCCCTAGAGGCAATAATAAATTGGTTATTATTATATTTCCTTGTTCATGATAATCGTTTATTATCCATGCTATAATTGTATTGATAGGAAACTCAGATACATGCGTGGGTACATAGACAACACCATGTCCCTAGTAAGCCTCTAATTGACTAGCTCGTTGATCAACAGATGGTTACGGTTTCCTGACCATGGACATTGGATGTCATTGATAACGGGATCACATCATTAGTAGAATGATGTGATGGACAAGACCCAATCCTAAGCCTAGCACAAAGATCGTAGTTCGTATGCTAAAGCTTTTCTAATGTCAAGTATCATTTCCTTAGACCATGAGATTGTGCAACTCCTGGATACCGTAGGAATGCTTTGGGTGTACCAAACGTCACAACGTAACTGGGTGGCTATAAAGGTGCACTACAGGTATCTCCGAAAGTGTCTGTTGGGTTGGCACGAATTGAGACTGGGATTTGTCACTCCGTGTAAATGAAGAGGTATCTCTGGGCCCGCTTGGTAGGACATAATCATAATGTGCACAATGTGACCAAGGGGTTGATCACGGGATGATGTGTTACGGAACGAGTAAAGAGACTTGCCGGTAACGAGATTGAACAAGGTATCGGGATACCGACGATCGAATCTCGGGCAAGTACAATACCGCTAGACAAAATGAATTGTATACGGGATTGATTGAGTCCTTGACATCGTGGTTCATCCGATGAGATCATCGTGGAACATGTGGGAGCCAACATGGGTATCCAGATCCCGTTGTTGGTTATTGACCGCAGAACGTCTCAGTCATGTCTGCATGGTTCCCGAACCCGTAGGGTCTACACACTTAAGGTTCGATGACGCTAGGGTTATAAAGGAAGTTTGTATGTGGTTACCGAATGTTGTTCGGAGTCCCGGATGAGATATAGGACATCACGAGGAGTTCCGAAATGGTCCGGAGGTAAAGATTTATATATGGGAAGTCCTGTTTTGGTCACCGGAAAAGTTTCGGGTTTTATCGGTAATGTACCGGGACCACCGGGAGGGTCCCGGGGGTCCACCAAGTGGGGCCACCAGCCCCAGGGGGCTGCATGGGCCAAGTGTGGGAGGGGACCAGCCCCAGGTGGGCTGGTGCGCCCCCCCATCAAGGCCCAAGGCGCCTAGGGCTTGGGGGAAACCCTAAAGGGGGGCGCCCCCTTGCCTTGGGGGGCAAGGCAACCCCCCTGGCCGCCGCTCCCTCCTCAGATTGGATCTGAGGGGGCCGGCCCCCCCTCTCCCTTGCCCCTATATATATGTGGGGGGTGGGAGGGCAGCCGCACCCAAGTTTTGGCGCAGCCCTCCCCCTCTCCCAAGTACTCCTCTCCCGCGGTGCTTGGCGAAGCACTGCAGGATTGCCACGCTCCTCCACCACCACCACACCGTTGTGCTGCTGCTGGACGGAGTCTTCCTCAACATCTCCCTCTCTCCTTGCTGGATCAAGGCTTGGGAGACGTCACCGGGCTGTACGTGTGTTGAACGCGGAGGTATCGTCCGTTCGGCACTAGGATCTCCGGTGATTTGGATCACGACGAGTACGACTCCTTCAACCCCATTCTCTTGAACGCTTCCGCTTAGCGATCTACAAGGGTATGTAGATGCACTCTCCCTTACCTCGTTGCTGGTTTCTCCATAGATAGATCTTGGTGATTCGTAGGAAAATTTTGAATTTCTGCTACGTTCCCCAATAGTGGTATCAGAGCTTGGTCTATTGCGTAGATTCTTTGCACGAGTAGAACACAAAGTAGTTGTGGGCGTTGATTTTGTTCAATATGCTTACCATTACTAGTCCAATCTTGTTTCGACGGTATTGTGGGATGAAGCGGCCCGGACTGACCTTACACGTACACTTACGTGAGACAGGTTCCACCGATTGACATGCACTTCGTGCATAAGGTGGCTAGCGGGTGCCAGTCTCTCGCACTTTAGTCGGAACGGATTCGATGAAAAGGGTCCTTGTTAAGGGTAAATAGCAATTGGCATATCACGTTGTGGTTTTGCGTAGGTAAGAAACGTTCTTGCTAGAAACCCATAGCAGCCACGTAAAACATGCAAACAACAATTAGAGGACGTCTAACTTGTTTTTGCAGGGTATGCTATGTGATGTGATATGGCCAAGAAGAATGTGATGAATGATATGTGATGTATGAGATTGATCATGTTCTTGTAATAGGAATCATGACTTGCATGTCGATGAGTATGACAACCGGCAGGAGCCATAGGAGTTGTCTTAATTTATTGTATGACCTGCGTGTCATTGAACAAACGCCATGTAATTACTTTACTTTATTGCTAACTAGTAGCCATAGTAGTAGAAGTAATAGTTGGCGAGACAACTTCATGAAGACACGATGATGGAGATCATGATGATGGAGATCATGGTGTCATGCCGGTAACGATGATGATCATGGATCCCCGAAGATGGAGATCAAAAGGAGCAAAATGATATTGGCCATATCATGTCACTATTTGATTGCATGTGATCTTTATCATGTTTATGCATCTTATTTGCTTAGAATGACGGTAGTAAATAAGATGATCCCTCATTAAAATTTCAAGAAAGTGTTCCCCCTAACTATGCACCGCTGCGAAAGTTCGTCGTTTCGAAGCACCACGTAATGATCGTGTGTGATAGATTCTTATGTTCACATACAACGGGTGTAAGCCAGATTTACACACGCGAAACACTTAGGTTAACTTGACGAGCCTAGCATCTACAGACATGGCCTCGGAACACAAGAGACCGAAAGGTCGAGCATGAGTCGTATAGTAGATACGATCAACATGAAGATGTTCACCGATGATGACTAGTCCGTCTCACGTGATGATCGGACACGGCCTAGTTGACTCGGATCATGTAATCACTTATATGACTAGAGGGATGTCTATCTGAGTGGGAGTTCATGAGATGAACTTAATAATCCTGAACATAGTCAAAAGATCTTTGCAAATTAGTCGTAAGCTCGCGCTTTAGTTCCACTATTTAGATATGTTCCTAGAGAAAATATAGTTGAAAGTTGACAGTAGAGATTATGCAGATAGTAGAAAGCTTATGTCCTTAATGCACCGCTCAGTGTGCTGAACCCCAAATTTCGTCTGTGGATGTTGCGAACATCAGACATGCACATTTTGATAACTACGTGATAGTTCAGTTAAACGGTTTAGAGTTGAGGCACCAAAGACGTTTTTGAAACATCACGGAACATATGAGATGTTTCGAGGGCTGAAATTGGGATTTCAGGCTCGTGCCCACGTCAAGAGGTATAAGACCTCCGACGATTTTCTTAGCCTGCAAACTAAGGGAGAAAAGCTCAATCGTTGAGCTTGTGCTGAGATTGTCTGAGTGCAACAATCACTTGAATCGAGTGGGAGTTGATCTTCCAGATGAGATAGTGATGTTTCTTCAAAGTCATTGCCACCAAGCTGCTAGAGCTTCGTGATGAACTAGATAGATATGATGATCCTTGAGGTATTCACGATGTTTGACACCGTGAAAGAAGAAATCAAGAAGGAGCATCAATTGTTGATGGTTGGTGAAACCACTAGTTTCAAGAAGGGCAACGGCAAGAAGGGATACTTCATGAAATGGCAAATCAGCTGCTGCTCGAGTGAAGAAACCCAAGGTTGAACCTAAACCCGAGACTAAGTGCTTCTGTAATAAGGGGAACAACCACTGGAATAGGATTACCCTAGATACTTGGTAGATAAGAAGGCTGGCAAGGTCGATAGAAGTATATTGGATATACATCATGTTAATGTGTACTTTACTAGTACTCCTAGTAGCACCAGGGTATTAGATACCGGTTCGGTTGCTAAGTGTTAGTGACTCAAAATAAAAGCTAGAGAATAAACGGAGACTAGCTAAAGGTGAGCTAACGATATGTGTTGGAAGTGTTTCCAAGTTTGATGTGATCAAACATCGCACGCTCCCTCTACCATCAAGATTAGTATTAAACCTGATTAATTGTCATTTGGTGTTTGCGTTGAGCATAGACATGATTGGATTATGTCTATCGCAATACGGTTATTCATTTAAGGAGAATAATGGTTACTCTATTTATTTGAATAATACCTTCAATGGTCTTGCACCTAAAGGAATGGTTTATTGAATCTCGATCGTAGTGATACACACTTTCATGCCAAAAGATATAAGATAGTAATGATAGTACCACTTACTTGTGGCACTGCCATGTAAGTCATATTGGTATAAAACACATGAAGAAGCTCCATGTTGATGGATCTTTGGACTCACTCATTTTTGAAAAGTTTGAGACATGCGAACCATGTCTATTGGTATATACGCATGAAGAAACTCCATGCAGACGGATCATTTGGACTCACTTGATTTTGAATCACTTGAGACATGCAAATCATACCACATGGGCAAGATGACTGAAAAGCCTCGTTTTCAGTAAGATAGAAACTTGTTGGAAGTAACACATTTTGATGTGTGTAGTCCAATGAGTGCTGAGGCATGCAGTGAATATCGTTATGTTCTTACTTCACGGATGATTTAAGTAGATACTGAGTATATTTACTTGATGAAACACAAGTCTGAATTATTGAATGGTTCAAGTAATTTCAGAGTAAAGTTGAAGATCATCGTGACAAGAGGATAAAATGTCTATGATATGATCATAGAGATGAGTATCTGAGTTATGAGCTTTGGCACGCAATTAAGACATTGTGGAAATTGTTTCACAATTAATACCGCCTGGAACACCATAGTGTGATGGTGTGTCCGAACATCATAGTTGCACCCTATTGGATATGGTGCGTACCATGATGTCTCTTATCGAATTACCACTATCGTTCATGGGTTAGGCATTAGAGACAACCGCACTCACTTTAATAGGGCAGCACGTAATTCCGTTCAGATGACACCGTTTGAACTATGTTTGGAGAAACCTAAGTTGTTGTTTCTTAAAAGTTTGGGGCCGCGACGCTTATGTGAAAAAGTTTCATCGTGATAAGCTCGAACCCAAAACGGATAAATACATCTTCACAGGATACCCAAAATGGTTGGGTATACCTCCTATCTCAGATCCGGAAGCAAGAGTAATTGTTTCTAGAAACGGGTCCTTTCTCGAGGAGAAGTTTCTCTCGAAAGAATTGAGTGGGAGGATGGTGGAGACTTGATGAGGTTGTTGAACCATCACTTCAACTAGTGTGTAGCAGGGCACAGGAAGTTGTTCCTGTGGCACCTACACCAATTGAAGTAGAAGCTTATGATAGTGATCATGAAACTTCGGATCAAGTCACTACCAAACCTCGTAGGTCGACGAGGATGCGTACTGCTTCACAGTAATACGCGATCCTGTCTTGGAGGTCATGTTGCTAGACAACAATGAACCTACGAACTATGGAGAAGCGATGGTGAGCTCGGATTCCGACGAGTGGCTCGAGGCCATAAAATCCGAGAAAGGATCCATGACTTTGGAAGAAATACTTGATGGTCGTAAGGCCATTGGGTAGAGATGGATTTTAAAAGGAAGACAGACAATGATGGTAAGAATCACCATTAAGAAAGCTCGACTTGTCATTAAGATGTTTTCTGACAAGTTCAAGGAGTTGACTATGGTGAGGCTTTCTCACTCATAGCGATGCTAAGAGTCTGTTGGAAATGGATTAGCAGTTACTGCATTATTTATGAAATCTTGCAGATAGAATGTCAAAACATTGTTTCGTCGACAGTTTTCTTGAGGAAAGGTTGTATGTGATACAACCAGAAGGTTTTGACAACCCTGAAGAACGCTAACAAATATGCAAAACTCCAACAATCCTTCTAAGGACTGGAGTAAGCATCTCGGAGTTGGAATGTACACTTTGATGAGATGATCAAAGATTTTGGGTTAATACAAAAGTTTATGAGAAACTTGTATTTCCAAAGAAGTGAGTGGGAGCGCTATAGAATTTGTGATGAGTATATGTTGTTGACATATTGTTGATCAGAAATGATGCAGAATTTCTGGAAAGCATATGGGCTTATTTGAAATGTGTTTTTCAATGGAAAACCTGGATTAGGCTACTTGAACAATAAGCATCAAGATCTATAAGATAGATCAAAATGCTTAATAATACTTTCAAATGAGCACATACCTTGACATGATCTTGAATGTGTTCAAGATGGATCAGTCAAAGAAGGACTTCTTGCCTGAGTTGTAAGGTATGAAGGTAAGAGTTAAAGCTCGACCACGGCAGAAGAGAGACAAAGGACGAAGGTCGTCCCTTATGCTTCAGACGTAGGCTCTATAGTATGCTATGCTGTGTACCGCACCAGAAGTGTGCCTTGCCATGAGTCAGTCAAGGGGTACAAGAATGATCCAGGAACGGATCATTGGACAACGGTCAAAAATTGTCCTTGGAGTAAATAAGGACATGTTTCTCGATTATGGAGGTGATAAAGAGTTTGGCGTAAAGGGTTACGTCGATGCGAGCTTTAACACCTATCCGAGTGACTTTGAGTAGAAAACCGGATACGTATAGTGGAGCAACCATTTGGAATAGCTCCAAGTGGAGTGTGGAAGCAGCATTTACAATATGACCTAGAGATTTGCGAAGTACATATGGATCTGAATGTTGCAGACCCGTTGACTAAAACTTCTCTCACAAGCAAAACATGATCCAACCCCAGATTTCATTGAGTCTTAATCACATGATGATGTGAACTAGTTTAATGACACTAGTAAACTCTTTGGATGTTGGTCACATAGCGATGTGACGTGTGAGTGTTAATCACATGGCGATGTGAACTAGATTATTGACTCTAGTGCAAGTGGGAGACTGTTGGAAATATGCCCTAGAGGCAATAATAAATTGGTTATTATTATATTTCCTTGTTCATGATAATCGTTTATTATCCATGCTATAATTGTATTGATAGGAAACTCAGATACATGTGTGGGTACATAGACAACACCATGTCCCTAGTAAGGCTCTAATTGACTAGCTCGTTGATCAATAGATGGTTACGGTTTCCTGACCATGGACATTGGATGTCATTGATAACGGGATCACATCATTAGTAGAATGATGTGATGGACAAGACCCAATCCTAAGCCTAGCACAAAGATCGTAGTTCATATGCTAAAGCTTTTCTAATGTCAAGTATCATTTCCTTAGACCATGATATTGTGCAACTCCCGGATACCGTAGGAATGCTTTGGGTGTACCAAACGTCACAATGTAACTGGGTGGCTATAAAGGTGCACTACAGGTATCTCCGAAAGTGTGTGTTGGGTTGGCACGAATCGAGACTGGGATTTGTCACTCCGTGTAAACGGAGAGGTATCTCTGGGCCCACTCGGTAGGACATCATCATAATGTGCACAATGTGACCAAGGGGTTGATCACGGGATGATGTGTTATGAAACGAGTAAAGAGACTTGCCGGTAACGAGATTGAACAAGGTATCGGGTACCGACGATCGAATCTCGGGCAAGTACAATACCGCTAGACAAAGGGAATTGTATACGGGATTGATTGAGTCCTAGACATCGTGGTTCATCCGATGAGATCATCGTGGAACATGTGGGAGCCAACATGGGTATCCAGATCCCGCTGTTGGTTATTGACCGCAGAACGTCTCAGTCATGTCTGCATGGTTCCCGAATCCGTAGGGTCTACACACTTAAGGTTCGATGACGCTAGGGTTATAAAGGAAGTTTGTATGTGGTTACCGAATGTTTTCCGGAGTCCCGGATGAGATCCCGGACGTCACGAGGAGTTCCAGAATGGTCCAGAGGTAAAGATTTATATATGGGAAGTCCTGTTTTGGTCATCTGAAAAGTTTTGGGTTTTATCGGTAACATACCGGGACCACCGGGAGGGTCCCGGGGGTCCACCGGCCCCAGGGGGCTGCATGGGCCAAGTGTGGTAGGGGACCAGCCCCAGGTGGGCTGGTGCGCCCCCCCACCAAGGCCCAAGGGGCCTAGGGCTTGGGGGAAACCCTAAAGGGGGGCGCCCCCTTGCCTTGGGGGGCAAGGCAACCCCCCTGGCCGCCGCCCCCTCCTCAGATTGGATCTGAGGGGGCCGGCCCCCCTCTCCCTTGCCCCTATATATATGTGGGGGGTGGGAGGGCAGCCGCACCCAAGTTTTGGCGCAGCCCTCCCCCTGTCCCAAGTACTCCTCCTCTCCCGCGGTGCTTGGCGAAGCCCTGCAGGATTGCCACGCTCCTCCACCACCGCCACGCTGTTGTGCTCCTGCTGGACGGAGTATTCCTCAACCTATCCCTCTCTCCTTGCTGGATCAAGGCTTGGGAGACGTCACCGGGCTGTACGTGTGTTGAACGCGGAGGTGCCGTCCGTTCGGCACTAGGATCTCCGGTGATTTGGATCACGACGAGTACGACTCCTTCAACCCCGTTCTCTTGAACGCTTCCGCTTAGCGATCTACAAGGGTATGTAGATGCACTCTCCCTTCCCTCGTTGCTGGTTTCTCCATAGATAGATCTTGGTGATTCGTAGGAAAATTTAAAATTTCTGCTACGTTCCCCAACAGGGCTACGACGTGTTGATCTTCCGAGGGCGGGCGTTGACCCCAGAAAGGTGTGTCCGGCCAGAGTGATCGAGCGTGTTGGGTAATGTGGTGCACCCCTGCAGGGAAGATATATATTCGAATACCGTGTCCGCAGTAATGGACGTTCAGACTTATATCCTGATGTTATATAATTATAAATGGATACTTGAGATATGTGATGGATACGTGGCTCCGTGATTGCTTTCTCGTAGGGTGTCGAGGAAGGATCTCTGGGCGTTGATGTTACAACATGCTTGTTAAATATTAAAATGCTATTCTTTACTCTTCTACATGCTACAAGATGCTTGGAGCTGCTTGAAGATGCTAGTTTTTGATAGGCTAGGCCTTCCCCCTTTATTCTGACATTCTGCAGTTCAGTCCACATATACAAAGCTTCCATTTGATACCAATGCATACTTAGTATAGATCTAATGCTTGCGAGTACTTTGGATGAGTACTCACGGTTGCTTTGCTACCCCTTTTCCCCCTTCTTTCTTCTTTCCGGTTGGTGCAACCAGATGGTGGATCCCTAAAGCCAGATGTGACCGCTGATGGATACTACTACATGGAGACCACCGACGACTAGGAGTAGTTTAGGGGGTCTCAGGCAGGAGGCCTTGCCTCTTCGATCGTGTTGCTTTTGTGCTAGCCTTCTTAAGGCATCCTTGTTTAACTTATGTCTGTACTTAGATATTGTTGCTTCCGCTGACTCTTGTGTATCGAGCTTGTATTCGAGCCCTCGAGGCCCCTGGCTTGTAATATAAAGCTTGTGTTATTTTAATTTGTGTCTAGAGTTGTGTTTTGATATCTTCCCATGAGTCCATGATCTTGATCGTACACATTTGCATGTATGATTAGTGTATGATTGAATCGGGGGTGTCACATACCTGTAGCTTAATTACCCGCTACGGTGATATGAGCATCTAGGTCGTATGATCAGTGATCAGATGGCACATGCGTAGTACTTGTACTTTCTGCGCAATTCCCAAACTCTCTCAGCCGTATATTGGAAAAACATTCAAGTCTCCTATTGTGGGCCGTTAGATCTCCGTGAACTCGTATCACCATAGAATCTATGGCGCGGGAGCACCTCGTATTCTCCTGTGCGAGAAAACATAAGGTGCTCTCGCAGCTTGGATGCTACGGTGATGCGAGCTTCGAGGTCATTTGATCTAAGATCCAATGGCATCTGAGCAGCCTTTGTGATTGTAAGCAGTGGCCGAACTCTTTGGGGGCTTTTCTGCAAAAACCATTCAAACCACCGAGGAGGTGTTGGGTCACAAATCCAACGGCTCTGAAGAGCTTGTATCACCAAAGCATCTAAGGTGTGGTAGCACATGATATTCTTACATACAGGAGAATATGATGTCCTCCTTAATCTTAGATGCTACGGTGATACGAGCTTCGAGGTCATTGGATATGTAATCCAAGGGCATCTAAGTAGTTTTTGTACAAATTGTGTGCAATTCTCAAACTCATCAAGGTTTCATGTAAAAATATTAAGACATCATGTGAGCTGCTATAACTCAGATCTACAAGCTCCAAGCAACTCGTATCGGCATATAGCATCTAAGGTATGGGGGCACATGATATTATCCCGGGGAGGAGGGGCGGGGGTGCACAACCAATCGGTGGTTGGGAGGGTGGGGACAAATATAATCTAAACAACCCTAAACAGAGCCTCACAATTTTATCTAAGGTTGAGGGGTTGACCCCTGACAATCATAGCTCCGCCTAAACACAACATTTGCGCGTACTGTAGTACTAGACTTAATATTCAAGTTTCAGTTTCATGTTCATTTTAAATATTGAATTGAGGACCATGAATTTCTTACATTTTACTCCCTTCGTTCCTAAATATTAGTCTTTTTAGAGATTTCAAATGGCTGGCACATACGGATGTATATAGACATATTTTAGAGTGTAGATTCACTCATCTTGCTCCGTATGTAGTCACCTGTTGAAATCTCTAAAAGACTAGTATTTAGGAACAGAACGAGTATTTTTGAATTTGTGTCATACATGCATGGTTTGGAAAAATAGATGCACTATACTTATTGGATTGTTGTTGTGTTCGTCTCTCTCTCTCTCTCTCTCTCTGTGTGTGTGTGTGTGGTCATATGCTTGATACATACAAAGTTTTCTCACCTCCATATTGTTCATCTTTTAAATTTGAATTTGCATTGAAAAACTTACTAGGGATACCATGAAATGTGAAATCCACGTTGAGATCACTATATCACAAACTCACTCTAATTCAACAACTCGTCTTAAATCAATTACCACGTTGAGATTAGTATTTGCCAGGAAAATACGAGCACTGTAATACACATAGATTCGTTCGGCAATTTAAAAGGTTCCTTTCATATTCTCGAATGGTAGGACCCAACGGCGTACCAGCCAGACCTTGGCTCGTGTTGATCCTAAAAAAATAAAAAAAATCCGGGCTCGTGTCCTTCTGGTGACGTGCGTGGTACGCACATTAGGCAACCCCAACCAGTCGAGCCTCAGCGTTTCAAGTCGAATATCTGGCGGCCAGAATTCCAACCCTAGGAAATTCCCCTCATGTCCCCGGTCCATAATGACTACTACCGATGAACAACAGAGGGATGCTTTAGAAACTAGACAACGTTACCTACCGTGCCGAGCACGGTTCAATTCCCTCGGTCGCCGCTCGCCAAGGTCACCCATCAACTGCATTGCCTAGTACTACTACTACTACACCAGGATGAGCATAGAATTGAGCCCGTTTGTTCGTGCCTAGTACTTGAGTTAATATATCAGGCAATGCACTGGTACGGAGGGATTATCCTTTTACTCTGCATATATAACTTGTCTGAAGTCTAACTAAGTAAAATGTTTGACCAAATCCTTTCTTAAGAAATACAACAGGATAGATGTATGGCTTGAATATTTATTGCATGATGCAGGTTATGACATTGTTTCAAATCCTGGATCTTAAATTTCAGAAAATCCAAAAGTGACCATAAATTCTTGAAACTGAGCATGGTCATGTGATATGGCACAAACATTACTTCGTAATTTTTTTATTCAATTTGAGACAAGCTACTTATGACAAGTTGAACAAATGAAGAGCCAAGGTATTTTGGAACAAAGACCTGTCACGTTAAGGCGAACACTTTTCACTATTGAAACTGTGGGCGTTTACGTGCCGCGACGAGTCCCGCTTCTCATCGGCAGGTGCCGTCTGAGAAATCGTGTGAGTCAACGGGAGGCATGCGAGCAGACCGCTGCACCGGCTGACAGGGAGGCATGCGAGCAGACCGCTGTGCAGGCTCACCGGGAGGCGAGCCGTTTGACCAGGCTCCGCCGCTTACCTTCATCCCAACTGCTCCCACTTTTAATGTCGCTGACGCCGCAGTTTAAAATGAATCCCGCATTACCCGGTATCACTACAATCTTCTCTCTTCCTCTCCGATTCTCCTGTCGTCTACCTCCAACCAGCCTGACCTAAACGTACTCCATGGCGCATGACGATGGTCTGCCCTTAGTCTTCCATGTTCCTGAGGAAGACACCCAGCCGGAGTCTCAAGAACATAAGGCGCTTTGGGAAAAGCTTGAACTGGCCTTACGGGAAGCCGCCGCACCTGTCCCCACTCCCGTTCCGGCTCCCGTCGCCCCGACTGCGCCAGCGCTCATCCCCATGGCATTGATGGGCTGGGAGCCGCACATTGTCGCCGAGCTTGATGCCACGGGGTTCCATGAGGTCCCCGCCGACTTTCACGCACCTGTGCACCTGCCAGCGCATGCACCTGCGCGTGCAGTGACGCGCACACCCGTGCCGGTGTCCGTGCACCTGCCAGCGCACGCGCCTGCACGTGCACTAACGTGCGCACCCATGCCGGTGCCCATGCACACGAATGTATCCGCCGCGCCGTTGACAGAGTATGTCGCCGCGCGGGTGCCAGTGCCCCCCTCAACAGCATGGATGGACGCCGTCGACCGCTTCCTTGCACCAACGCCAGTCGCCTCCTCCCGCCAGTTGACTCGCTCCGAAGTCCAGAACATTTTGGCCTTCCTTGAAGCTAAGCCAACGTTCAGGAGTACGCCAACAACGACGCAAGACGCCGCCGTCACCGTCGGTCAGTGGCCCGATGACACACAAAGCACGGCAGAGGAGCCGCTTCCCACCGCAAGACGCCCCCCGCCCGCCGCCGCGTAATCTAAATTTGCCATGAAAACCGTTCGAATTGCCATGCTTAAAATCCGAACGTTTATCATTTCCGTTTATTCTAGATCGATCGTCGTATAATTTAAAGTTCGAGTCAGACTGAACGAAATCTATGGTTTGATCGATTGAATGTTCTGCTGGAGCCGTATCAAATTAAATATAAAACATCATCAAGCCACATGTATTCCTTGTCATCCAACGACCTAGACTTCTTCAATGTCGAGCGCTCAACATGTTTAGCGTGCAGTTAATTTCATGCCAAAAATAGTGCTAATCACATAATAACACGCAAATAACATCCTACTTAATATTCGCATGCACTTAATATACTTCCAAATTAACGTGTATTGCACGTACACACTGACTAGTGCTACTAGTACGCGAAACTGGTGCCGTAACTTGTCAAACGCGTCCAGATATGGTCAACGGCAGCATCGCCCGTGAGTTCTTCGTGTTTGCCCGTGCGTATAAACACAGAAGGGGAGGAGAGAGAGAGAGAGCACACATGGAACCCACCAGTAAGTGAAGGAGAATAGTATGCGTGCTAACGAGCCGGTCCCACTAATGTACTAAAAATAATATTACATGCTATCCTTTAAATAGGTTGTGGTAATATAAAAACATTATGTGAACAAAGGGGGTACAATAAACATTGTTGTTCTACGTATGCTGCCTATTGACGTGCGACTTGAAGGCCCTGGTCGCATGTTCGATCCTCGTCCTTTATTTTTTAATTTGTATATGGGTCCAAATTTGTTTCAAGATATGTGGGCACCTTGGTGTGTAGTTTGTAGCACTTTAATTTGTGGGTCGAAATTTGTTCCATTCCAAGTGGACTATCGGTGTGTAGTTTTGTAGCTTATTTGTAATAATTAAAGAGAATAACAGAGTTTTTGGCAATAATTCCATGGTGCGACGTTGAAGGCGAGAAAGGACGTGCGAGAGAGCGGTGACCGAGCCAGAGGGAAATCAACTAGGGGAGTTGCGGGGGTTGCAATGGTGTTTGGAGTAGTTGTGGGCCGAATGCTATGAAAATATAATTTATACCGACCGGAATAAATGCCTACACAAATTAATCCAAGGTGGGAGTGCCCCTCGCAATGTAAATAGCTCCGGCTTTGCAAGGGATGGAGAGATAGCTTCAATGCATGGAAGATACGGCCATACGAGGTGAGAAAGTGAGGTCAATCGAGAGACATATAGATAGAGAGACAAAGTGAGTGTGGTCCGACGTTCATTGAACAGATATATATGCTCTAGAGAGATATTGTCCGATTGATCTTTTGGCAAGGGTGAGGGCTGTAAGATAGAGCTTGAGAGATGATCCAGTCACAGACGTGTAGATATATTTTGTGCGTGGGAGGAAGCAAGGTCAATCGATCACATAGAGGCATCGTGCGATCGAAAGAGTGACACTGATTGGAGAGAGTGACCTAGATAGACAATGTGCGTGAGAGAGTATACAATGTGAATAGGTCAAATTGGGCTCAAACATGGTGATATATCATTTTTGTCCGAGAAAGAGCGAGGTCAATCAAGACATACACACAGAGAGAGATAGAGAGAGAGATAGATAGAGAGAGAGAGAGAGATTGAGTGAGCATGGCCCGCCATGAGGTTGAAAGAGTGGGGGCGGCTTGGATGGACTGACCTAGATAGACAAACTGTGTGAGAGATTATAGAGTGTGTCGATCGAGGCCCGAACAGGGAGATATATCATTTGTGTGTGAAAGAAAACGAGGTTAAACGAGACTCAGATAAAGAGAACGAGATTGAGCTAGTGTGGCCCGCTGTGCGGAAGAAAGAGTGAGAGGGTCTCGAGGGAGTGACCTAGATAGATAACATGCGTGCGGACGAGAGGCTGGGGGGCTAGATAGGAAATGCATGTATGTAGCGCGAGAGGGTGAGAGGGAGAGAGGGAGAGAGAGAGATCGACATGGGGTGCAATGGCGGGTGTGTGAGGTAAATACATTTGGTAACAGAGTGGAAAAAGGGGGTTGTGTAGTCGAGAGAGTTAGAGATCGAAACATGGAGAGAAAGAATGAACGTGTGTTGGAAACAGATAGCTTCCTAAGGTGGTTAGGAGAGGAAGATTGACCGATACATGAAGTATGTAGCGTGTGTGTGTGTGTGTGGGGGGGGGGGGCTAAAAACAACATTTCAATGTAGATAGTACGAGACTTAATATCGATGTTTCAATTCGGTGTACATTTTAAGATTTGAATTGAGGACCATGCATATGGGTAAATATTTCGAATTCGTGTCATACTAGGTTTCGAAAAGTTAACATTGACTCGATTTGTTGTGCTATTTCGTAGGTCATATGTTTGAATCTATCCAAAAGTTTTCTCACTACCATGGTGTTCATCATATACATATGAAATTGTATTAAAAAATAGCGTGGATACAGTGAAATGCGAAATCCACGTTAGAATTGGAGATCGCTAAATGACACACATTCTAATTCAAATAACTAATTATGTGACACACACTCCAATCCATGTTAGCGTGGATATAGTGGATACTGTTTCAACTTTTTTTAAATAACTCCTCATTAATTAATTTATTGTACTATATCTCGTTTCGAATGACTAACTATTGCAAGGAAAACACGGGCATGGTAATACATACAGATTCGTTTGCAAATGAAAGAAGATTCGTTTGCATTCTCAAATGTAGGCACACCAGGTAGACCAGGGTCGTGTCGTGGTGGTCGCGTGTGTCGGACGGACGCATAGCACCCAACCACCCACCCCCTCCCTCCGTCCCCACCTCCCCCCCCAAAAAAGGACGACGACAAAATAAGTTTGCGCTTCCACATTTCGGATTGAAATATCTGGCAGCCCCAATTCCAGCCCTGGAAAATATCCCTTCTCCATCGTCGCCTTCCGTGCCCAGATTGCTCCA
>NC_057795.1:95673491-95675412 GCF_018294505.1 Triticum aestivum | reverse complement strand
GTGCCTACCACGCACACTCTCGATACATCTTTCTCCCCCCCCCCTCAACAATGACAGCAGAAGGGTGACAACTCGATCTGATCATAATCTGTCAATTGGTTTCTCTCTAAACATTGTGTCTTGGTGCCTCGCTCGGTAGCCCCCTCGATATGTAGACTTCTCGCGCGCGCACAACTATAGTGACGATGACGCTGAACCCAGTGTCCCTTGTTTTTACCGGCCTGATGTGATAGTTTTCACCCTATTTTCTGTTAATTAACAAGGAAACCTTTTCTTTGTTACTACTAGTGAATCTGAAATCATTTGGGGTAGACATAAAATATATCACTTCAACCGAATTATCGCAGCAACTATTTTAAAAGAATTAGCTACCTGCCCGTGCGTTGCACGGAACATCAAGATGCATTTGTATGAGTAGTTTATCTTGTGAGAGAAAAGGCTGAACGAGGGTAGGCCTTATTTGCGAATGTGGAGAGACGTGTGGCTATATTTTTGCAAAATTGCCATAGTTTCTTTCCTATCCGTTAGATATCAATCCGATGGCCTATATTGCAGGATGGCGCACACACCATCATCACCAACTCTGTTTTTTACTCCCTCCGTCCGAAAATACTTGTCATCAAAATGGATAAAAAGAGATGTATCTAAAACTAAAATACGTCTAGATACATTTCCTTTTATCCATTTTGATGACAAGTATTTCCGGACGGAGGGAGTATTTGTCTTTTTAGAGATTTCAACAAGTGACTATGACCGGACCTTACCAACATACTCAAAAAAGTAGTCCATAATTTTGATGTTACCCTCTTTCCTTGGCAGTGCAGTGCCATCTGGATACCTCATAAATAAATCAAGGGCAAATCTAACCCCTTCTTGAAAAGACATACGGAGCAAAATGAGTGAATCTACACTAAAATATGTCTACATACACATCCGTATGTGGTAGTCCATTTGAAATCTGAAAAAGACAAATATAAGAGTAGACATGGAGATATATCTCCAGCATGGTCTACAACAAAAATGTGTTGGGCTGGTTAGCTCAGGATGCTCGTAACGCGATGACATGAGTTCGAATTCTGTCTTTTAACTTCAGATTTTTATATTATATATTACTCTACTTATTTAATATATATTTCTTTCGCTATTGTACTGACAGTGGAACCCACAGAGTACTTAGAATACAAGATTAAGGATGGACTTGTTTCTTTTTAACTTTCTGTACGAAGTTGTAGCCACCCTGCAAGTCACGTGTACACTTCACATGCAATTAACTTTTTATAGAGGGACAATCATACCGGCAATTAACTCAAATGGATTGGATGTCACTCTATTATTTCCAGCATAAAGAGCATCTCCAACGGCAGCCGGCAAATTTCCTCCCGCTTCCTTCCGCGGAGGACGACATCAAACGCCAGCGGCATACATTTTTACAACTCTAACCAACCAGATGAAATTCGTGCAAACACGTACTGATTTCACATAAGCATGAAGGATTTCATATAAAAAGCCGGATCTTCATATAAAAAGCCGGATTTTAATGATGGATTTCATTACATTTACATGAACTAAGAGGTGTCAATCCGTCTCTCTTGTATAATAAATACTCCCTCCGTCCAGAAATACTTGTCCTAGAAATGGATGTATCTAGACTTATTTTAGTTCTAAAATAGTCGCCCGGGGACCCCTTTGTCTTCCTCATGTCTGTTAGACACTTGCGGGGTCAACGAAGGTCCTCGGAAGAGATGAAGGAGCAAAGAAACCACCTGAATCCGCGGCCGTCGCCTCGGCGGTGGCCTTCATGGGTCCCAAGTTGCGGCGGCCTCCCATGTTCTACTTCTCCTCGATGATGGCGGCAAACACAGAGAAGCTGGCCACTGACTCGTCGCTCTCCACGCACACGACTTCTGTCTCTGCCTGCATG
>NC_057795.1:95642374-95673256 GCF_018294505.1 Triticum aestivum | reverse complement strand
GCGGCCACCGCAGACACTGGTGGCGCGGTACGACGCGGCAGCGACGGCGCCCGTACCAGTGTGCTCGCCGCCGTGCCGACGTGGAGCAACTCGCCACTCCTCATCGAGCTGGACTAGAGCGGTGAGTTGCTGAACCATGCGCCTGCTTGGGGCGGCAACTGGCTCCGTCGGGCCAAGCGAGGTTGGTGAAGCACTGAGCGGCCTCGCCCATATCCGGAGGGCTCGGCGGGCCACCCACCCGGGTAATATGCCGGAGAACGAATCATCGGAAGCCATCGGAAGAGTGGAGAAAATGGTGAAGGAGGAGATGGGGGAGCGGCGGAGGGGTGCGATTCTTGCCCGCTGTCTGTCTGGCCTCGTGTAAATAGAGGGCGGACGGTAGGAGCTTGGCCGGCGTCTGGCCTCGTTTAAACTGAGGGCGGACGGGAGGAGCTCGGCTGGTGTTGCGTTTAATTCTGGCTCGCTCATGAACGGACATGTGGCCGGAGTAGGGTTCTCGGTTTGCATGCGGGTTTACGGAGGGGTTTAATGGAGGCGTCGGGCGTTCAGCGGGCGGCGCAGTACTATTCGATTTGACAGCAGTAATGAGCCGTCAAATCACAAAGGCCCTCGCCTCTCATGAAACAGACCGAGCTAGACTGCCCCTCCCTCTAGCTTTCTAAAAAATGTATACTTTTGTACAGCAGTAGTATCGATGGATTGCGCCATGGAGCAAAACTTGAAATTAAAAAAAGGTGGTACATATAGAGAGCGCTCGTCGCCAAATTATGCATATAGTACTATTAAAAAGGCTAGTCACAATAATGGTGTCCAGCACAACCCACCCCTCAACTAAAACTAAGCATCCTAGAATTTTTTGACAAAACTAAGCACCCTGAAATTATTTGACAACTAAACTGCTGGCTATATGATGTTGGCCATATATATTGTATGTATATAGTGTGAAGAAACGAGTGGTAGTACTATACCAACTAAAAGATGAAATGTAAGAAATACTAGTATGTACGTACTGAAGAATTAAAGTAACGAGAAGAAACATAACATAGTTCTGCTAGGGGCTCAGCACAACACACCCCTCAAATTAAATTAAGCACACCTGAAATTAAACTTTGCAACTATTCCGAAGACACTGCATTAGGCTGGCCATAGTGGGGGTAACATAAGTAGTATCACGCACTTGGGACTCGCAAACATGCTTATGTGGCAGGCAATTAAAGAAGAGAGAGATGGTTATAGTAACATAGGTAGATACTATAACATAATAAATGTGATGCTACTATGTGTCATGCATGGCAATAAATGAGACCACCTATGATACTAATATATGATACTATGCACTATAGAGGTAGTAATATATGCATGTTACTAGGCTAAGTTACTATGATACTAATATATGCATGTTACTAGTCTAAGTTACTCCCCACTATGACCAGCCTTAGAACCACCATGAGCAACGACACTGCCACCTTACTCGGAGTCCTCGTCCATGTCCTTGACTTCGTCCTTGTCCCTCTTCCTCTTGGCCGATACTTCTTTGCTTGAACCACACACTTGGCTCTTGCTCTTCATCCAACCCTTGTAGATATTGAAACAAAGGTAGCCATCCATTGCAGCATAGTGGATGTGGTCTATATCTAGTACATTCCGCTGCCATGCATAATGATGAAACGTGTATGGAGGTTTCTCCAGTTTACCGTACGAAGGATGAACCATGGCTCCTGCCAGGGTCAGCATTGAAGGCTGACGAGAGGACACCGGCCGATTCTTCTGGAGGTCGAAGGTGTTGCCTACAACGAGGCCTCTCCGACACAGGACTTCTTTGTCGTTGCCAAAGTCTACAATAACGAATTTGACTAGGTTTCTCTCGAGGAAGTCCTTAAAATCCAGGCATTCAACGTCAACATGGCATATGTGGTAGACCAAGCATAAGTCATGCACGCAAACCTGGATCACTGTGGGCTTCTTCCACTCTTCGTCCTTTAGATCCTTCTCTCGTCCCAGAACTGTGGTGTACTGAACATCTAGCCCAGCGACCCGCTCATCATCTGAGTCTTCGAACATGCGTTTGAAGCGAGAAAGGCATCCTTTCACCGTCGCGGAAGAGCGGGTGTAGATGACATCGAACTCATCGCCGGTGATGGTTCTAACCTTGTACTCACCACCGATCATGGAGATTTGGGACGCCATGGATTTGGGAGGAGGGTTAGGATTAGTGGAAGTACCGTAATGTGAATGGACGGGAAGACTAGGAGTGAACAAACATAGTATTGAAGGACGTGCGGGGACGAGTAGGAGTGAACTGCCGGCGTGCGAACGGCAGGGTAGTGGCTTTCCATTCTCCCATGATACGGGCTTCCGAGAGCCCTTGGATCTGAGATCGAACGGTTGCATGGCGTGATTCTAGACCTATGGGTGAATATCCTATCCTGGAGGGTTATTCTGCAAATTTTCAGCAACTTAGCATGGGACCGTTTGATCTCAGATCCAAGGGCTGCCAGCAACCCGTATCATGGTAGCGCCTACCACGACCGTCGCGTCGCTCGCCGGTCGCGCCCTTAGTCACTCATACTACAACAAGGTTAGCTATAAGGTTGGCTATAAGTGTATTTTTTTTACTCCTCTCTATCTCTTTCTTCGTACTCCCTCTGTCCCATAATATAAGAACGTTTTTGACACTAGGACACAGGGAGTACTAGTATTTATTGCATTTGCCAAGGAGTGACCTCTTCCAATGAAATGGTGTTGCTAAGTTTGCTTCATTTAATTAGCTATAGAATCAAAATTGTCTTTTCATCTAGGTACACGCGCTTAGCACCGTTTCTTCCTTGGGTCACCAAACTAGTCTCTCTCTTCTTGATTAACTTGCCACATCAGACTTTATGCCTATGTGGCAAGCTTAGCACCTGTAGGAGCAAGTAAGACTGCTTGTAATGGGAGTAGTATCATGCATGCCAACTATGCAATCTAGATGAGGTGACGTCGAATTAAATGAAGAAAAAAGAGAGTTGAGTATGATAATATGATACTATAGTATCATATTAAATGATGTGCTACTATGTGTCATGCATGACAATAAATAAACTATCCTATGATACCAACACATGATACTATGCATCACGGATGTAGTATCATACAAAAGTATCATATGCATGATACTAGTATATGATACTCTCCATTACGACCAACCTAAGTACAATAGTGCGCTTTACATGGCATTTTTGCATATGTGGAGGAAAGAGAGGCAAGGAAAAAGTGGAGAAGTGAGCTCTCATGTAAGAGCCAGCCTCTACTACAGTCTACATGGTGGAGCATTGGGAGAGGCACCTGTATTGAGGTGGTTAGGAATCGGGAGACTCACGCCGGTCGTAGCGCCGCAGTTAAAATGATAATGGAAAGTCCAATCACGGGGCCCCACCTGTCCAGCAGTAACTCGATGTCAAATCACACAGCCCTACGTTTGCGGCAGCCTACTCCCTCGTCTTCTCGCGTCTCTGTCGAACCAACTAGGCGGAACTGCCCCGCATCGTACCGCGCAGGAAAAGCCGCGCAGTATACTCCCTCCGTCTAGGTGACCAAGGTGGAGAGGAAAACGAGAGAACTTAATGTTTAGGGAGTATTTGCTAAGGCTGGTTGTAATGGTACTAGCCTTAGCAATTTTGATGAGGTGTCATAGCATTAAATGAAGAAAGAGAGAGAGTTGAGTACTATGTGTCATACATGGCAATAAATAAAGTACTACATGATACTAATATATGATACTCCCTCCGTCTAGATGTGTAAGTCATCTTACGAAAACCAAATAATCCCAAAACACTTAGGTGCGGTGCATTAACTTCTACCTCATTTCTTGTTTCTTGACATATCAACCAATAAGAAATGAGGGGTGTGCATGCTTTTAATGACTTGAGACTATCAAACACGACATGCAGTGGTTAGTTCATTGCGTGCAATACTATTAATTAGCAAATAAACATTAAAGTCTCTCATTTTCCCCTCCTCCTTGGTCATGGTGCACAAGGTAAGATGACTTACTCACCTAGATGGAGGGAGTACATGGCGCAGGGTACTAAGTATTATTAATATAGTTTTGCTAGAACTCATCTAGATGAGATATAATTTGGTCTCATTCATCTTTTATAGCCATTGGATGCGATGCTATAAGATGCGTGTGTGCTGACGTGGGTTGTAGTATTTGTTCTTGTGCAACGAACTGACCACTGCATGTCATGTTTGATAGTCTCGACTCATTAAAAGCATACAAGCCACACATCTCTTATTGGTTGATTCCTCTATTTATGTCAAAAAATAAGAGACAATGTGAGAGTTAATGCACCGCACCTATGTGTTTACTATTTGGTTTTCGTAAGATGACTTAATACTCACCTAGACAGAGGGAGTATTTGATTTGACAGCGGGCGGCGCAGTTCCTGATACGGCTTTAATGCAGATGAGGGAGGGAGTAGTGGTTCCCGATATGTTGAACGGCCAATGCATCCTCCTTCAATTAATGCATGAGGGAAGTAATGGGAGGAGGTCCGGGAAAAGAGGCTGCATGATGTGAAAGCAACGCAGTTTGCCCTAATTGCCCTCATATAAAGGCGCCCCTCCATTCCAATGCATCTACCACATCGTACGCACCTAAGCATTTGCCTAGGCACCTACACTAAGAGCAAAAGAGCTCACTCCAGACCCATGGCGGCGATGCGCGTGAGCGGCCAGCGGCTGCGTCAGATGGTCCATGAAGCCGGCCTGCGGCATGGCGCCGAGGATCGTCTCCAGACGGTGTTGGAGACCGGCTGGTGGATGGCCGCCGTCGATGATAACTATGACTCTCAGTTGGAACAGATGATCGTTGCCACCAGCAACAAGTTCATCGTCCTCAAGAAGCTCGCGGACGACATCGCCGTACTCCTCCAGACCGCGCGCCCGGGCTCCTTGTTGCCTGCCACCCTAATCGGCCTCCATGGTCGGAACCTCTTTCATGCACTGGTGGCCATGCGAGTGCCCGCTGACACCACGAAGAATGTCCACCAGGAGGTCGTGCTCGAGCGCAAGGCGCCTCGCCCTGCAAGAATTCATCAACCTACACATCCACGTGTACGAGCAAATAGTGTACATAGGTATCTACAAGGCCAGTGAGGACGCTATGATGTTGGCCTTCCTCAACTGGCTGGAAGCCTTGGAAGCCTTTGCTGAGAAGCACCTCGACCTCGGCACAAAAGCCGCCGGTCGGTGGCCTGGCGCACTAAGTTGAGGAGGAGTAGGTCGTACATTCATGGATCCATCTTTCTTCTTGCCTTCTGTAACCACCACTGCGATCGCATCATCGTGACCTTAATTCTTATTGTGTTGTTGCATTCTCGTTCCAATCAATACCGACATGTGCGATCCCTTTGCTTAATTATATGCATCACTGTAACTAGTAATCCATCCGTCAATTTATAAGTTGTTCTTACCTTTTCCATCAACTTCGTTCAACGCGCTGGCATCTTGCTAGAAACACTAGAATATGTCTATATAATCCGTATGTGATAGTCCATTTGAAATCTCAAAAAAGACAAATATTTAGGTATGGAGGGAGTAATATATTAGGAGTATATCTAAACAATAGTGATTTCTTTCAAGTTTGTGAACAAATACTACTATTCTACTACTTTGGATCTGTCGCAACGCACGGGCACATTGCTAGTAAAAGGAAAAGGCCTGCCGCGTTCGCGTCGCACCCCCACACACCCGAGAATCGGGAGTAATCCACGGCCCGTCCGGCACGACACATAGCTTAGGGAAGGCGTGTTGCCTAGCATTTTCACTGTCATGTGGGACCGCCGTTGAGCAAACCGACGCCCCGCCCGCCGCCGGGTTGGAAAACGGAAATAAGGGGAAGATCTAGCTGTAGCACGGAAGCCAAGAAATTTGGTGTCAGATGGGGCTCGTTGATAGAGTAGGAGCATTCCTTACTAGTACTACTCCTACTAGTACCAAGTTTGTACTCCTAACTATATTACTAGTACTACCACTATACAACTACTGTAGTAGGTACGTGCACGGCACAACATCGTAGGAACAAAAAACGGGAAGATCTTGTTTTGGGTGATTTATCTTTTTTTCAATCAACGTAGTATGAATAATATGATGTGGGGGCACCCATGAAGCTTATGTGGCTTGGTTGCATGTCTACGAAAGGTTAGTGAAAAATAAATAGATAATGTGTTTAGAGTGCACTCCACTAAATAGATATACTTTGGATCCATTGCAACGGACCGACACATCTATGTCTATACCCCCTATATATTGTGTGAAAAACTTTGAAAGTTGGTCGTTGGATGAAGCTAATCCGATGGTACAAAGATGGCAAATCCGAGCACTACTGGCCGTTGGATATCATCCACCAGATTCTGCCACATGTATAATCTAGAAGACTCCATGGTTGAACTTAGGGGTTGTTTGGATTGTGACTATCTTTGCCATATATTGCCACATGAGTTTTTCCACACTTGCCTTAGTTGAGTTGCTCAAATTGTTAGCCACACTTTGGCTTGCCTAAGGGAATCTTGCCACACTTTTTATGTCTATGACATGTGGGGCTCACTGCTCATAAAAAAATCCTTGCCTTAGGTGTGGCTAGAACCAAACACCTACCTAACTTGGTCAAACTTGCCTAAGGTTAGGTGTGGCAAAGTGTGGCAAGGTGTGGCTAGGAACCAAACAGCCCCTTAATTCATGACTAACTTTGCCACAACTAAGCTTTGGCAAAGTTATTAGTTCTTCAAGATGAGAGCCACAAGTTGGCAAGCCTAAGGGAATCTAGCCACATTTTGTGTGTGTATGTCATGTGGGGCCTAAGTGTAGCTTGCCTAAGGTGTGGCTCGAACCAAACACTCACCTAAGTTAATCAAACTTGCCTAACCTTACATTCCACCAGATTTTGCCACATGTTAGAATCCAGAAAACTCCACATGTAGAAGCATAATGCACAAACCACCAGAATCTCATGCGTGCAATGCACGTGTACCTTACTACTCCCTCTCTCTCAGTTTACAGGGCGTGCGTGTATCCCTAGGTCGTCAATTTGACCAACCTAATACAAGTCATATGTTACAAAAAATACCAATATAAACTTCAGATGTTCTATTTTCAAAAGGTATAATTTTTTATTATATAGTTTATAATAGGGTGATAAAATTGGCAACCTAGGTATACACGTAGGACTTGTAAACAGAAACGGAGGTAGTAGTACTAGTTGCTAGTAGTAAGAAACAAATTCTAGTTTTGGCACGAGCTCGTACCGCGGGAGCACCACAAGGCCTGCCACAGGAGTTACATTTCCCTCTCGGGGCCCACGGGACCGAACTTCAGTGGCTTAGTGCCCGGCCTATGAGTCAATGACATGCGGACCTTAAATGCGGCTGGCCCACATGTCATTCTCATGGTGGTGGCATGATTCGCAACTCACTCGTTCGAGATGAACCGGCCGGTGGTGGCGTGGCCGTGGCGAGGGTTCCACAGCTGGGTGTCGGGGTGTTGCGAGGCGTAGATGGCCACACCGGTGGGTACTACCTATAGTACATAAGTACTCCAGCTGAGGATTCGATGGTGCGGTAGTACGGATCGGAGCATAGCAGCGGAGCAAGCAAACCGCGTCCAATCGGGTGTGTCTGTGGTAGAAAGTTTATGGTCGCTGCAGTTCAGCTGGCCCACATGTCATGCACACAAAGGCAGAGGAGCAGTGGGGCCGAGAGAGATGAGGGGCACGTCGGGGGGATGAGGATCCCCTGATGCGCACAATCCTACCATTCTGTCACTGACATCTGGGACCCATAAGCGTGGGTCCCAGCTCTCAGCGAAGGAAAAGCAGGGCAAGGCAGTGATAGACACGTCAGAGGATCCATGTCCATGTCGGGGGACGTCGTCCGGTGGGTTGGAGTGGCATCGTGGGAATCGCGTGTGGGTGTGGCAGTGGTAGAAACAAGAAACGTGATGGTCGCCTTGGTTCAACTTCCATGAACAAGCTGTCATGTCTGCTGACACATGTATATCAAAACTAGAGTGTTTATATTTCAAGCATGTGAACAAGTATTATTCTACTACTTTGCATCCATTGCAACGCACGGGCCAGCACATTGGTAGTAGTAGTGTCCATCTCTATCTCTAGAGGCCTTCCCTCGTTCATCCTTTTCTCTCACAATATAAACTACTCATACAAATGCATCTTGATGTTCCGTGGAATGCACGAGGATGTTTCCTTGGGGGTCTCTCCAGCGCGGTGTGGCCGTAGTTGCGAGTTGACACCCCTTGAGATGCCGATGTTGAGGGGCACTCGGATTTCCTCCGATGAGCAGGTAAGATGAGTTTGATCACATAGTAAATGCATTCTAAAGACTACTTCCGTGTCCATTTCGAAATTCTCCCCCTGCCCACTGTTTCACAGGTTAGGCTCGGTGCGAGTGGAGATTGGCTTGCATATGTACGGGAGTGTACCAACATCAATTTGCACAACATTTACAACGGTGACACCGTTCCCGTAGAACCTTTGTCCAGCATTGGGATCAGCCATGCAACAGGCCACCGCATGAATTGGTATGATGGAACCATGGTGAGATTGAGTAAGATAGCACGAACCTTGCACATGGTGGTCAAAGGTGGACCATGTTGTCTGCGGCCGATTTGTTGCCGTACGAGTAGGAAGACGATGTGCTCCTTTCTAACCGCATCTTCGCGGTGACAAACCAGGGGACTTATTTTGTATGGGACACATCCTACGATATACTCCCTCTCTCCCAGATTATTTGTTTTCAATATTTTCGTTCTATAAGTTTCAAATTCAAATTTAGAGCTCCCCATCACATGTTGAGATTACAATGTCCATTAAATCGTTGCGTGCATGTATAGTAAAGAAACAAATCTCGAGTTTGGCACGAGTTCGTGCTGCGAGAGCACCACAAGCCCTGGCGCAGGAGTTACATTTCCCTCTCAGGGCCGTCGGGACTGAGCTTCAGGGCCTTTGAGTCAATAACATGTGGACCCGATAGGTGACTGGTCCACATGTAATGCTCCCGAAGGCAGAGGAGCAGTGGGGCCAAGAGGGGTGAGCCGCAGGTCGGGGGACGTGTGGTGTCATGGGTTCGAGCGGCGTCGTGGGAATCGCGTGTGGCTGTGGTAGAAACTTGATGCTCGCCGCATTTTTGGTGGCCCACATGTCATGCACACAAAGGCAGAGGGGCGGTGTGTGACACTCCAAAAATTTTGTGGTTTTTGTTTTAAACAGGAGCATTGCTTGGTTTTAAGAAGGTCATCTAAACCCTTCTTAAAAACCTCTCTTCTGAGTTTTCCCTCTCAAAATCTTTTCTTGGATTTAGTTTCTTCTAAAAAGAAAACCTTTTTGGTTTTGGGCTTTTATTTGGTTTTGATCCATTCTTGTTTTACCATGCCTCTTATGGTAAAACTTCCCAAAAAAAAAACCTTCCATTTTTGGATTTTATTCCATTTATTTCTTTTCCCAGAACAATTCTGTCCTTTTTTTTAGCCTAGGTGATTTGCAAAGCAAGTACCTTAATGCCTTTGAGATTTGATCTCAATTCAACTCCTCTGGATGGTCCTTGGTAACCACAACCTAGAACCAACATGATCCACTCTTCTTTCTTTCAAAATTTTCAAATTTCACCCTCTGCAAGTTTGGACCAGATTTGCCAAATTTGGTGAAATTCATATCTCCACTCCTCCATATATTCTACCAAAATTCAGGCAACCTCTAGTTGCAATGAGAGACCACTCCACCAAAAACCGGCACAAGGAAAAATCCCCACATGCCAAAATCATTCTGTCGAACACCTGGCATGCACTGTTACTGTTCATATTCAGAAAAATTCAGAATTCAGTGTCGTTTCTTCGTCAGAGTTTCAGTCACAGGTAAACTGTGCACTTGGCACGTTGCTCACAGCCCCTCCTCCTTCTCCGGAGCTCCACACGCGCGCTTGGCTCGTTCCTGGCGTCGGTGGCACCCTGGCCCGCCTGCGCTGGCGTGTCTTGCAGCGGCAGAACCACCGTAACGGCCGACAAGGGGGCACCCTGCGGCATAACGCTGCTCGGCACCGCCCAAACCTCCTGAGAGCTCCGCGTGGCCATCTCCTTGCCAGCGCACGCATGCAGCACCGTCGCCATGGCCTGGCACGCGCAGAGCGCGTTCTCTGCCGCTGACGTGCCGTGCGGCCGTTCCGTCGACGACAGGCCGTAACCACCCCTTCCTTGCTGAGTTGGACACTGGAATGGCACCAGTGCTTCGTCTAGTCGATGCTCAAGCCCCTAATCCAACCGTCCAGCCACAGCGCCGCCGTAATCGCTCGCCGGACTTATCCGTTCACGGCAACCACCTCGGGCCGGCTATAAAAAGCACCCCCGAGTTTGCTCTCGCCCCCGCACACCCCCACCACCTCTCCAGACCCCGCCTAGCCACTAGAAGAGCCTCGAGGGGCCCTTCTTCCTCAACTCCGGCCACCTCCGTCCGCCTCGGGCTCCGGCAATGTTCTCTTTGGTGAGAACTCCTCCACCGCCCGACTCTTGCCCGTAGTCCCATGGCGCCACTAGGAGGCTAACCCCCACTCCAATTTGACCCCCACAGCTCTCTCCGGCGAGATCCACGACGACCCGAACCACCGTCCGTCGGAGAAAGGGCCGCCGTTGACACAGTGCCCACCGGCGACCACCACCACCTCCCACAAACGCGGAAGGACGTGCTGAACACGGAGGTGCCACCCGATCACCTTGCCTCACTGTGGATTGCCGTCGGCGACCACCGCAACTCTCGAGCGCCGTTGAGCCCTGTTTTCCTCGTTTGAATATTCAAACCTGACGGGTCGAGCCCGCCTGTCAGCCTCTCAGTATTTTCTTTTAAACGAACCGTTTTTTGGACTTTTCTGCAAAACCCCCTGGGATTTTTCTGTTTCATTACAGAAAGGTCCTTGAACCAAAACCCTTATATCTTTTAAACAGAATAGTATTTTTGTTTGATTCTTTTTCTGTTCTCTTTAAAATTTTGTCTTGTTTTTTTATCGGATTTATTTTAAAATTATTTGGATTACTTTTTGTGCACCTCGGGGTATTTACGTTACGTGCATATTTTTCTTATACCGTAGATACCGGAGGAGGTGACGGAGCCGCAAACTTCACCCAGTTAAACTCCGACTACTCCGAACCAGGCAAGCATGTTTGAACTCTTGATATGATGAGTGTTTGTCGCACGTTTGCATTTTAGGAGTTTCATGGCATGTTTATGAACATTTCTTGAATGTTATACTTCATGCACAAAAGTGGAAAGTAAGTTTCGGAAAGCCATATGTTGTTGGATACATATTGGCATGGTCTTTAGATGGCATGAGGATGGGTAAGATGGCAGTGTTGTGGCATGCCAGTCTAACACCAGTCCATTTGACTTCAGTGTTATCGTGAATCAAATCACATTCCCATTCATTTCCATTCATGTACTGCTACATGTTTTCCGCAAGGAATATGGCTTAGTAAGTTGCAAACCGATTTCCTGGTACACACCAAATAGAGAGGCCGCGATGAGGGTTCCATGGCCCTGGATTAAAGTCCGTCATCCGATCAGGGGGCATGGGTGTTTCCGGTTGGGACCGAGAGGGGGGCACCCCTTAGAGCGCGCGTATAGAAATATGATCCCATGCTATTCGAGGTTGTGGCCTCCCCGTCTCAAAGTTTTTCTTGGACGTTGTCTAGGGTGATTCCTGGCATCGTGAGGTGAAATGGGTGTGTACTGGTTATATGAGTTCCTATCAAAATACCATAAACGGAACTAGTCCTTCGTGACTACGGAAATCCGTTGGCTGTGGTCAGTAAGTACAAACTCTGCAGAGTCACAAATTCTTTAAATCATCTTGTACTTGTCAAAGTACTGTATTCATCTTATCTTGTCAGATATCAGCCTCAGTGACAAAGACCCGGTGGACTACATGTGTGTAAATCCGGTTAAAAGTTTATTCTTGTGGATGGACTAACCTGTTGGTTACAATTGATATAAGCCCTTTGTGTGATGTCGCTCAGACGTTCGACTATGGCATACTTGTTATTTACATTTGATATAAGCCCTGTCTGTGATGTCGCTCAGACGTCCGACTGTCGCATACTTGTTATTTACATTTGATATAAGCCCTTTCTGTGACATCGCTTAGACGTCCGACTGTGGCATACTTGTTATTTACATTTGATATAAGCCCTTTCTGTGACGTCGCTCCGATGTCCGACTGTGGCATTTATTTTCAAGCCCTTTCTGCGATGTCGCTCAGACGTCCGACTGTGGCATTTCTTTTATAAGCCCTTTATGTGTTGTCGCTAAGACGCCCGACTGTGGCATTTCTTTTATAAGCCCTTTATGTGGTGTCGCTAAGACGCCCGACTGTGGCATTTCTTTTATAAGCCCTGTATGTGGTGTCGCTTAGACGCCCGACTGCGGCATGAGTTTTATTTGTCTACCTTTCGAGGCGTCGCTCCAGACACCCGATCGGTTTTCAGTTATTTGTTTTATTTATCAAGTCATGCAAAAATATTATTATTGGGATGAGCATCATTATTTTTGTTCATGACGCATTCATGCATACATTTGTTATATCCCTTGTCCGAACTGTCTTGCGAGTACTTTCAAAGTACTCACCTGGCTTGTTGATTTGGCCAGATGTTGATGAAGGCGACCTCATGGATGAAGAGTTCGATAGCGAGTCCGACGCCTAGAGGAGTCCCAGTCAGTGCCGTGTGATCCTGCTTTGGTCACTGTATCATATCCGCTTCCGCCACCCCAGAATAAATTCATTGAGCCTCACCTCGACGCTCGATGAGCTGCCAGTCAGGAGTCAAGTTATCCACCACCACATTTATCTCGAGCTAGTAGCATGCCACCACACCCCTGTGTCATAACCGCCCTTATGTAAGATATTGGCGAGTTTGTAATAAATTGTTGAGCAGCCTCAGCTCAACCCTGTAATATATTTAATGCTTCTAGTCCTCTGTTTATCAAGTATTTGTCTACCAGTGAGGAGAACTTTTCCTATACTGGGATCTAAAGATCGATTTTCTCAATAATTATTTTATTGAAAAACCGGTCGTGACAGACTTGGTACCAGAGCCAGGCTGACTGTAGGAAGCCACTAGGTGCGATCGCTAATTGGTTATTAGCATGATAGAGTTTATTCATGTTTTTACAAATGTAGTCATTTTTCTGACAGTCAGCATAAAATTTATGATCTGATCGTTCAGAATTTTTGCCCACTTTTATAGATGGCTGGCGACGAATGTGAGTCACAGATGTTTGCCAACGTGCCTGAGGGGTTCGTCAAACTCCTCTCCTTCATCGTTCAGGTCGCGATGGGGCCATCCGTGCACCCAGTCTTCACACTTTATCCACACAAGATCAACGACAGTTTGACCATGCACCAGGCCGCAGTGCAATTCAGGGGAGGGCCTGCTGAGATATGCCGCTTCCGATTCTTGGGGAGAGCCATGCCTACAGAGAGGCATGCTATGCAGATGGCTGCCCGCGAGGCGATAGCTCGTCTTCGGGATGTCCTTCCTGCAATGAAGACCCGTCGCTACCGCTACCTTCCATGCCACGTGCCTTACACCTGTCACTACTCATTCTCTTGCCCCAGAGGAGAGCGAGACGAGGCCTTTGAGATGCTTGTCGAGTATCTCCGAGCCCTGGAGGCAGCCTTCGACAGCATGGTGGACGACCTCGTAGCTGCCCGCATGGACTTAGTCCATGGCTGTGCCGCCAACAGGAGGGAACTCCTGCACACCGCTCCACCGCTGACTTTTATCTCGTCCTCAGCTTCTCATTCACCTACCATTCTCGCCACTGCTCGTCGTCTTCCTACCACTGAGGAATTCAACCAGGATATTGCACCCACTCCCGTTCGCGCTGCACCACTCATTGCACCCACTCCCATACGTGCTACCCCACCTATTTCGCCCATTCATATTTAGGTTACTTCGTCTATGGCACCTGCTCCATCAGCTCAGCGCAGCGTTCCTTGTCTGGAACCTATTAGCGAGGAGGAGGTTGATTCCCCAGCGTCACTGCGTGTCACCCTCGGCAGGCCAAGGGAGATCCTCACCATCTCTGATTGAGTGCGTGTAGACGCCATGTGATGTACCGACTTGTGTGATATGTCTATATGTACATAGGTTGTGAGAAGTAGCCTGTTTGCGCATCATGTAGGATCTGCAGAAGTGCACTAGTCTAAATAACATGTCAGGATTATGTACGCATATCCTGAGTGATGTAATGTATAATTATGCTTGCGTGTAAGATATGTAATAGTCCTTCTCCGCGCGCAACCGTGTATTTTCAAAAATATCCTGGAGTCTTAAAATTTTCTTTATGTGTGATTTTATTTGACTTTTGCGACTCTCTTTCTTGTCTTACGAGTTTCACAAAATATATCCCCAGAGTGAAAAATGTCTCGTCCGTGGACGCGCTCCATGCCAAACCAGCCAGAGGAAAATTATGGCACACCACCAAACCACAATTTCACTCAGGGACAGACAAGTCAACAGGACAGTGAAACAACATTTACCCAAGTGTGTCGTCTGTATGAACAGAGTCAGCAACAACACCAGGAAATGATGAACCAATTCATCAATATGGGAAATAACTGTGGTCAGTATCAGCAGCAGTCCAGGTTATCTGAGTTGCAGAAGACACGTCCTCCAACATTTTCTCATACTGACAAGCCCCTTGAGGCCGACGACTGGCTTTGAGACATGGAGAGAAAATTAATTCTTGCACAGTGTTCAGACCATGAAAAAAGTATTGTATGCACCACATTACCTCACGGGAGCAGCTGCATCATGGTGGGAAAACTTCCTACACATGCACCCCAACGAAAACGAAATAATCTGGGAGGATTTCAAGGAAGGTTTTCGTGGGGCACACATTCCTAAGAGTGTTATGAAAATCAAGAAGAGAGAATTTGATGACCTCAAGCAAAGGACCATGACAGTGTCAGAATACAACAGCCAGTTAACTCTGATGTCTTGCTACGCCAATGAAGAGCGCATGACCGAGAGCAAGAAGATGGAAAAATTCTTGGAAGGCCTGGCACCCGCCCTTAAATGCCAGCTGGTTGTGCACACCTTCCCAGATTTTAAAACACTGGTGGATAAGGCCATTACTCTGGAAAATGAGCGACGTAGCCTGGATGATTTCTGCAAACGAAAAAGGGACCAGACTACTTTTGCTCGCAACCACAGAAGCAAGATAGAATTTCATAAGGGTGGTACAGACAAAACCCCGACGGATAATTCACGTCCAATCAAGAATTTCCATGCAAGAGACAAGGAATTCACATATCGCCCAGGCGTTACTTGTTACGCTTGTGGAGAAGAAGGGCACTATGCCAAGCAGTGCCCCAAGCCAAGGAACTCAACCTCGAAGCCTAACAATGGTTGAAATAATTCAGCGCCAAAGCGAAACAATTTCAACCCCAATAACAACCACCGGAAAGGTCACCTGAACCACGTGACCCGAGAGGAAGCACAGAACGCCCCAGATATCGTACTCGGTACGTACCATGTCAACACAATACCTGCCATGGTTTTGTTTGATTCTGGAGCTTCTCACTCATTCATTTCGAAGAGTTTTGCTTTGCAAAATAATTTTTCGATGCTTCCCTTGGAAAAATCAATGATCATCAAATCCCCTGGGATTAAGCAAGTGACCCAGAGTTACTGTCAAGGTGTGGTTATTGAGTTTGAAGGATTGAAATTTTATGCCAACCTTATTGTATTGGAAGGCAAAGGATTGGATGTCATCCTAGGAATGGATTGGTTAACCACCAACAAAGGTTTTATTGACTGTTTCAACCGGACCGTGATTCTCACACACCATCACGGGAAGAAAATTAAAGTTTCAGCCAAAGAGAGACAATTATCTCGACAACCGAGATTAAACAAGGTGGACATTTCTGGGCTGAACAAGGTTCCAGTAGTATGTGAATTTCCAGACGTATTTCCAGAAGAACTACCAGGCATGCCACCGGACCGAGAAATAGAATTCAGCATTGAGCTAGCACCCAGAACCGCTCCTATTTACAAGAAACCATACAGAATGGCACCATCCGAATTGGTAGAATTGAAGAAGCAGATAAAAGAATTATTGGAGAAAGGATACATTCGAGCCAGTTCCTCACCGTGGGGTTCTCCAATTTTATTTGCCAAGAAAAAGGATGGAACACTGAGATTGTGTATTGACTATCGAGCTCTTAACATGGTCACAATCAAGAACAAATACCCAATGCCCCGAATAAATGATTTATTTGATCAGTTCGCACAGGCCAAGGTCTTCTCAAAAATTGACTTGAGATCAGGATGCCACCAATTAAAAGTGCGAATCGAAGATATTCCCAAGACATCCTTCACTTCCAGATATGGACTGTATGAGTTCACAGTAATGCCATTTGGGCTAACCAACACCCCCGCATATTTTGTTCACCTCATGAATAAAGTATTTATGAAGTATATGGACAAGTTTGTTGTGGTATTCATCGATGATATTTTGATATACTCCAAAACACCAGAAGAGCACGCCGAGCATCTCAGGATTCTACTCGGAGAACTCAGGAAACATCAATTGTACGCCAAATTCAGCAAATGTGAATTTTGGCTAAGACAGGTGGGTTTCCTGGGCCACATACTCACCCAAGAAGGTATTGCAGTAGACCCGGAAAAGGTCAAGGCCGTACTTGGCTGGAAACCACCAGCTAGCGTAACGGACGTACGGAGTTTCTTGGGAATGGTAGGCTATTATCAAAGATTTATTGAAGGATTCTCCACCATAGCAAAGCCAATGACGCAGTTGCTCAAGAAAGGCAAGAAGTTTGAATGGACGGAAGCATGTGAGAAAAGCTTCCAAGAGCTAAAAAGCAAATTAACAACGACACCAGTATTAATTGTGCCAGACATACACAAGAATTTTGAGGTGTATTGTGACGCATCCTGGAAAGGCCTCGAATGCGTATTGATGCAAGAAGGCAAAGTAGTTGCGTATGTCTCCAGACAACTTCGCAAGCATGAGGAGAATTATCCCACTCATGACTTAGAATTGGCAGCGGTCATCCATGCACTCAAGGAATGGAGACACTTCCTACTTGGAAATCGTTGTGAAATATACACAGACCATAAGAGTCTTAAGTGTATTTTCACACAGCCGGAACTTAATTTACGGCAACGACGCTGGTTGGAGTTGGTGAAGGATTATAATGTTGTAATTCACTACCATCCCAGAAAAGCAAATGTTGTGGCAGATGCCCTTATTCAGAATCCGAGCCCAGACAACGACAGTATACCAAATTTGAGGCCAGAATTTCAACAGGAATTTGCCAAACTCAATTTAATAATGGTTACCGAAGGCAGTGTGTCTAATCTGGAAATACAGCCTACCCTGATGGAAAAGATTAAGGAGTCTCAGCACGGACACCCCAGCATTGATGGCATAAAAAGGAAAGTGAGTTTGGGCAAGGCCTCAGAATTCAACGTAGATGAGCAAGGAATATTGTGGTACGGAGAGAGACTTTGCGTACCAAACATCAAGGACCTCAAACAGCAGATTCTGGCTAAAAGCCACACCGCTCCGTATTCAATCCATCCTGGAGGGACAAAAATGTACAAAGACCTTCAGGAAAAATTTTGGTGGCACGGTATGAAGAGAGATATAGCCACGTTCATTGCATGTTGTGACTCTTGTCAACGTATCAAGGCCGAGCACCAGAAACCAGCCGGGCTGTTACAGCCAAACAAGATACCCGAGTGGAAGTGGGACGAGATAGGAATGGATTTCATTGTTGGACTACCACGGTCACGACACGGAAACGATGCCATATGGTTCATAACCGACAGATTAACCAAAGTGGCACAGTTTATTCCGGTGAAGACAATTCACACCACTCAGAGGCTGGCCAGACTTTATCTTGCCCGTATCGTCTGCCTGCATGGAGTCCCAAAGACTATCATATCTGACAGAGGCACACAGTTTGTCTCTAGATTTTGGGATCACCTACAACAGGCACTGGGAACCCAACTAGCATTCAGTACCGCATACCATCCCCAAACTGATGGGCAAACTGAACGCGTAAACCAAATCCTAGAACAAATGCTGAGAGCCTGTGTCCTCACCTACAGAACCAGTTGGGAAGAAAGTTTGCCATATGCAGAGTTCACAAACAACAATAGTTATCAAGCTAGCTTGCAAATGGCACCCTTTGAAGCTCTGTATGGGAGAAGATGTCGTACCCCGCTAAATTGGTCAGAGACCGGAGACAGCCATATCTTTGGCCCAGATATGCTCAAGGAGGCTGAGGAGAAAGTTAAAACAATTAGAGATCGACTCAAGACAGCTCAAAACCGGCAAAAGAGTTATTACGATCGAAAGTATCGGGAAATCAGTTTCGAACTCGGAGAAATCGTATACCTAAGAGTTTCTCCTATGAGGGGTCTGCAGCGATTCAAGATTAAGGGAAAGCTAGCACCAAGATTCATCGAACCATTCCGTATAGTGGCCCGAAGAGGCACGGTAGCCTACCAGCTAGACCTACCTGGAGATTTATCCGGTATCCACAACGTGTTTCACATCTCGCAGTTGAGAAAGTACATGAGCAACCCAGAGAAGCAAGTATCACATGAAAATATTGACGTGCAACCAGACCTCACCTACCGGGAGCACTCAATAAAAATATTAGAAGAGTCTGAGAGGACGACCCGACAGAAAACCATCAAGTTTTTCAGAGTTCATTGGAGCAATCACACCGAGAATGAAGCAACTTGGGAGAGCGAGGATTTTCTTCGGACAGAGCACCCACACCTATTTAAGGATCAGCTGAAATCTCGGGGACGAGATTTTTCCTAAGGGGGTAGGTGCTGTGACACTCCAAAATTTTTGTGGTTTTTGTTTTAAACAAGAGCCTTGCTTGGTTTGAAGAAGGTAATTTAAAACCTTCTTAAAAACCTTTCTTCTGAGTTTTCCCTCTCAAAATCTTTTCTTGGATTTAGTTTCTTCTAAAAAGAAAACCTTTTTGGTTTTGGGCTTTTATTTGGTTTTGATCCATTCTTGTTTTACCATGCCTCTTATGGTAAAACTTCCCCAAAAAAAACCTTCCACTTTGGAACAACCCAAACATTTTGTCCAAACTAATAAAATCCATTTTTGGATTTTATTCCATTTATTTCTTTTCCCAAAACAATTTTGTCCTTTATTTTGAGCCTAGGTGATTTGCAAAGCAAGTACCTTAATGCCTTTGAGATTTGATCTCAATTCAACTCCTCTGGATGGTCCTTGGTAACCACAACCTAGAACCAACATGATCCACTCTTCTTTCTTTCAAAATTTTCAAATTACACCCTCTGCAAGTTTGGACCAGATTTGCCAAATTTGGTGAAATTCATATCTCCACTCCTCCAAATATTCCACCAAAATTCAGGCAACCTCTAGTTGCAATGATAGACCACTCCACCAAAAACCGGCTCAAGGAAAAATCCCCACATGCCAAAATCATTCTGTCGAACACCTGGCATGAACTGTTACTGTTCATATTCAGAAAAATTTAGAATTCAGTGTCGTTTCTTCGTCAGAGTTTCAGTCACAGGTAAACTGTGCACTTGGCACGTTGCTCACAGCCCCTCCTCCTTGTCCGGAGCTCCACACGCGCGCTTGGCTCGTTCCTGGCGTCGGTGGCGCCCTGGCCCGCCTGCGCCGGTGTGTCTTGCGGCGGCAGAACCACCGTAACGGCCGACAAGGGGGCACCCTGCGGCATAACGCCGTTCGGCACCGCCCAAACCTCCTGAGAGCTCCGCGTGGCCATCTCCTTGCCAGCACACGCATGCAGCACCATCGCCATGGCCTGGCACGCGCAGAGCGCGTTCTCTGCCGCCGACGTGTCGTGCAGCCGTTCCGTCGAGGACAGGCCGTAACCACCCCTTCCTTGCTGAGTTGGACACTGGAATGGCACCAGTGCTTCGTCTAGTCGATGCTCAAGCCCCTAATCCAACCGTCCAGCCACAGCGCCGCTGTAATCGCTCGCCGGACTTATCCGTTCACGGCAACCGCCTCGGGCCTCGCCCCCGCACACCCCCACCACCTCTCCATACCCCGCCTAGCCACTAGAAGAGCCTCGAGGGGCCCTTCTTCCTCAACTCCGGCCACCTCCATCTGCCTCGGGCTCCGGCAACGTTCTCTTCGGTGAGAACTCCTCCACCGCCCTACTCTTGCCCGTAGTCCCATGGCACCACTAGGAGGCTAACCCCCACTCCAATTTGACCCCCGCAGCCCGCCTGTCAGCCTCTCAGTCTTTTCTTTTAAACGAACCATTTTCTAGACTTTTTTGCAAAACCCCCTGGGAGTTTTCTGTTTCATTACAGAAAGGTCCTTGAACCAAAACCCTTATATCTTTTAAACAGAATAGTATTTTTGTTTGATTCTTTTTCTGTTCTCTTTAAAATTTTGTCTAGTTTTTTTATCAGTTTTATTTGAAAATTATTTGGATTACTTTTTGTGCACCTCGCGGTATTTACGTTACGTGCATATTTTTCTTATACCGTAGATACCGGAGGAGGTGATGGAGCCGCAAACTTCACCCAGTTAAACTCCGACTACTCCGAACCAGGCAAGCATGTTTGAACTCTTGATATGATGAGTGTTTGTTGCACGTTTGCATTTTAGGAGTTTCATGGCATGTTTATGAACATTTCTTGAATGTTATACTTCATGCACAAAAGTGGAAAGTAAGTTTCGGAAAGCCATATGTTGTTGGATACATATTGGCATGGTCATGAGATGGCATGAGGATGGGTAAGATGGCAGTGTTGTGGCATGCCAGTATTACGCCAGTCCATTTGACTTCAGTGTTATCGTGAATCAAATCACATTCCAATTCATTTCCATTCCTGTACTGCCACATGTTTTCCGCAAGGAATATGGCTTAGTAAGTTGCAAACCGTTTTCCTGGTACACACCAAATAGAGAGGCCGGGATGAGGGTTCCATGGCCCTGGATTAAAGTCCGTCATCCGGTCAGGGGGCATGGGTGTTTCCGGTTGGGACCGAGAGAGGGGCACCCCTTAGAGCGCGCGTATAGAAATTTGATCCCATGCTATTCGAGGTTTTGGCCTCCCCATCTCAAAGTTTTTCTTGTATGTTGTCTAGGGTGATTCCTGGCATCATGAGGCGAAATGGGTGTGTACTGGTTAAATGAGTTCCTACCGAAATACCATAAACAGAACTAGTCCTTCGTGACTACGGAAATCCGTTGGCTGTGGTCAGTAAGTACAAACTCTACAGTGTCACAAATTCTTTAAATCATCTTGTACTTGTCCAAATACTGTATTCATCTTATCTTGTCAGATATCAGCCTCAGTGACAAAGACCCGGTGGACTACATGTGTGTAAATCCGGTTAAAAGTTTATTCTTGTGGATGGACTAACCTGTTGGTTACAATTGATATAAGCCCTTTCTGTGACGTCGCTCAGACGTCCGACTGTGGCATACTTGTTATTTACATTTGATATAAGCCCTTTCTGTGATGTCGCTCAGACGTCCGACTGTGGCATACTTGTTATTTACATTTGATATAAGCCCTTTCTGTGACGTCGCTCAGACGTCCGACTGTGGCATACTTGTTATTTACATTTGATATAAGCCCTTTCTGTGACGTTGCTCCGATGTCCGACTGTGGGATTTATTTTCAAGCCCTTTCTGCGATGTCGCTCAGACGTCCGACTGTGGCATTTCTTTTATAAGCCCTTTATGTGGTGTCGCTAAGACGCCCGACTGTGGCATTTCTTTTATAAGCCCTTTATGTGGTCTCGCTAAGACGCCCGACTATGGCATTTCTTTTATAAGCCCTGTATGTGGTGTCGCTTAGTCGACCGACTGCGGCATGAGTTTTATTTTTCTACCTTTCGAGGCGTCGCTCCAGACACCCGGTCGGTTTTTAGTTATTTGTTTTATTTATCAAGTCATGCAAAAATATTATTATTGGGATGAGCATCATTATTTTTGTTCATGACACATTCATGCATACATTTGTTATATCCCTTGTCCGAACTATCTTGCGAGTACTTTCAAAGTACTCACCTGGCTTGTTGATTTGGCCAGATGTTGATGAAGGCGACCTCATGGATGAAGAGTTCGATAGCGAGTCCGATGCCTAGAGGAGTCCCAGCCAGTCCCGTGCGATCATGCTTTGGTCACTGTATCATATCCGCTTCTGCCACCCCAGAATAAATTCATCGAGCCTCACCTCGACGCTCGATGAGCTGCCAGTCAGGAGTCAAGTTATCCACCACCACTTTTATCTCGAGCTAGTAGCATGCCACCACACCCCTGCGTCATAACCGCCCTTATGTAAGATATGGGCGAGTTTGTAATAAATTGTTGAGCAGCCTCAGCTCAACCCTGTAATATATTTAATGCTTCCGGTCCTCTGTTTATCAAGTATTTGTCTACCAGTGAGGATAACTTTTCCTATACTGGGATCTAAAGATCGATTTTCTCAATAATTATTTTATTGAAAAACCGTTCATGACACAGTGCGACCGAGAGGGGTGAGGCGCATGTCGGGGGGCGTGGTGCCGTGGGTTGGAGAGGCGTCGTGGGAATCGCGAGATGAAACGTGATGGTCGCCGTAGTTGAACTTCCATGGACAAGCTGTCATGTCTACGACACATGCACTGCATACCGATCACTGGAAGGAGTAGCAGAGAAAGCTATATCTGCAGATAAATATTTCCTTATAGTCAAGCGGACCCATGCTACTACTCCGTTCCAAAGACATGCACACCATAGAAATAGTCCATCTATATCAATATACACCGAGAGGGAATGTTTTTTTACAAGAGAGGAAATAGTTCATCCATCCATAATGCCCTCCTGCTGGTGTAGCCTTTTCTTCTTCTTATTCTTCTTCTTGTTGTTGTTCTCATTCTCCGTGGGAGACTGCTTCGCAACAAGCTCTTTGGACTTTGCAGCTATCTCGAAACTCAGACGGGCATCGAGGGCAGCATATTTTATCCGCTCGTACGTCAAGGGATAATTCTCCCATCCAGACGACCTTAATGCCACCGTCTTGTCACCCTTCTGAAGATTTGTACCGAGCACATATTTTGCTACGTCGAATAGGGATGGTGTCTGTTTATCACATTCTTCTACAGGAGTTTTGATTCTGGTTTGTAGGTCAGTGATGCTTTTCAAATCAAGGTTTTATGGCTCCAGCTTCTTTTTGTCCCCTTCGATGGCTGCCCCACAGAAGTATACGTCCTCCCGAGACAAGAAATCATGAAGCTCACCTGGTATGGAGTGCGAGTGTATGATGTGGTACACCAAAACATCATCTTAGAGGCACAACTGAAGGACGGCGGCGGCTGGATCTTCCCAGGGGCACGCTCCATGTACTCTGCGTCGAGACCGATGACCCTCGTCTCTACCTTTTCGAGGGAGTTGGATACGTTGTTGATCCACTGCCAAACAACCCTTGGGTGGATGGTGACGGTGGAAACTATGCGCATTGATCCTTCGACGAGGACATGTTGGACACTAAAAACCTGCATCTTGATCTCTTTCGCCAATTGGAAGCGCTGGAACGGAGAGCTATGGTTTGGAGAATTAGGATTAGATGGCTAGTCTAAATAAGTAGTAGATGATTATTTAAAGAGGTTAAAATAATGTGAATGCGGTGGGGTTTGCATGCAAATGAAGACGAAGGCGAGGTGAAGAAGCCGAGGAGAATCGGTTCCTGATGGAGAAGTAAATGGGAGAAGTGGTGTGCAGGCAGTTGATAGACGGCTAGGTAGACTAAATGAAAAGGCTATGCGGGTAGACTGGTGACTCGTACCTGTTTGTGTACGTGCCCATCCTTCTAGATAGGTGGGACCTATGCAAACAGATAAAAAATGTGTCGTAGCTTTTTTTTGAGCTCGTGAGTGGGAGACACAACATTCTCTGGTTAAGGAATACTCCCTCCGTTTAGGTGAGTATAAGTCACCTTATGAAAATCAGGTTTTCCCAAAACCTTTAGGCGTGGAGCATTAACTTCCTGCTCGATCCCCTCCCAGCCTCATTAGCCAGCGTTCTCTTCCTTTGCTGCCGCGTTCTACTTTTCCATTTTTCCTCTTCTCAAGTGTGGAACGATCTGCATGCCCTCCTTGATGCTCCAGAACAACCACTACATGCATCGTGGCAGGGCGTTGATTGGGCATGCACAAGAATTTGGTTCTGCTCGCAATATGGATGATACCTGAACGATGAAGTGAACACGCATGCTAGCATGGGAGACCTGTTTCCGCTATACAATACTGGAGTACTCATGTTCGTACTACTAGTAGTAGTAGTACAACTGTGGTAGACACTTGATGGTTAAAATACTATTCATCTGGTCCTCACAATGAAGTGAAAACACCCTGCGCCTGACACTAGTCCAGGCGGCGTGTTCGGGTTACCGAAGTCAGCCTCACCCTGTGCACTGTGCAGTCTGTCACCGCCGCTGTACAGCACATTGGCGCCTCGCCTTGTCTCCCTCTCCGCTCCCATAGCACCACTCCATCTCCATCTCCTTCTCCGTCTCCGTCTCCATCTCACTGTGCCCCAGTGTACCGTCGCCTCACTCACCTCCCCCAGTACCACTATTCCCTCACTAGCCGCTCCAGCACCGACAGCCTTCTCCCCCGTAAATCAAGCCCCCAAAAACCCCCACCTTCCAAACTCCACCATGGCCGAACGCGAACCGCGCAGCATCCATATGAGCCGCGATTGGAGCAATCTCCCCAGTGACATCCTCGACCCCGGTTGAGCGCCCTGCGGCTGGCTGCATGCTCGAGGGACATGCACACGGCCATCGTCGAAGCAAGGCCTAAGATTTTCAAGACACCCTGCTTGCTGCTATCTGGTCTTGTGAGATTGGCTCACCTTGATACAGAGGCATACATGATGCCCCTCGACTTCAATCCGATCTCCATTAGTCGAAACTTCTTTGCGGGTATGTAGTGGGTCGCCGTACATCATTTCCCTCGACATCGATCCGATCACCATCGCCTGAAACTTCTTGGCAGGTATGTATTGGGTTGGCATGAACTCCCACTGGATAGCTGCCTTCAGAGAAGACGGTAAAAAGTTGGTGCTCGTGAACTTCCAGACCTCCCATGAGATTATCCTTCCTTCGTTGGATTATATAGAGTATTACCATCGCGGTCCAAGTCATCTAGATTACCACGTCAGTTGGACGGACCTTGTTTTGCAGAAGATTTTAATCTGCCAAGTGCCCACACGACATGCGAATTATGTAGACTTCAAGCTAATTGCCTTGTTCGACCACGGACTCGCCTATCTTTACGCCGGTGCCTTCTTTAGCTGGAGAGAACCCAGCTCGCACTGGATCATCATCAAAGCTGATACACACTTCTGTGATGCTATTGAACACAATGGCATCATCTACGTGATCGACAAAGCATATGGCACCACGTATTGTTGGGACAGCGCATGTAAGTTGTTTATGTCTCATGTTAATGATGACGCCATGACACTGTTCGAACTTTTTGTGATGATTGGCATATCCCTGTTTGAGCAGAATTTGAGTAGACACTACTAGGGAAAAGGCTAGCAGCAGCGCGGGTTTTAGGTGTATCGGTAGCGCGGGTAGAGGCGCTACTAATACGGCGCTACAGCTAACACATAGCAGTAGCGCGTGCTCACCGGCGCTACTGCTACACAAGTATAGCAGCATCGCAGTTAGCGGAAGCTCGCTACTGCTAGTAGCTCTAGCACGCTTTCCAATGATGCGCTACTGCTATCGCGGCGCTGCTGCCAACTTTTATACACTTGCTACTGCTAATTTAAGTATTTTTTGTTTTTTTTCGGCATATTTGTTTTGTATTTGAACAGGCTTTATAGAAGAATCTTTAGCACATAGAAATGTCATCATGATACACATACAAATGCCTGCGAGACCACAAATGTAATCGTAGCATATACATACATATAGTCTCATCATAATCATCATCCAACACAAAGTGGTATCTTGTCATCATCTCGAAAATGCGATACATGCAAGTCTCGAATACTTGCAACCACAACAACGTCATCCATCTAAACAAAGGTATACGCAAGAAGAGCTATCACTATGAGTGAGAGTGGAACTATGCAGTACATGAGGTGGCGGTTACGAGTCCTCTCTCGCGCTAGCGTGAACCTCAAGTAACTAGCTTCTCCTTCTTGTCTGCTTTTGAAGCCTTTATGGCTGGCACCCGTGAACCCATTCACTTGCGCCTGACACTCATGCCACTCGTTGTACACCCCCAGATCCTTCCCTTTGTACATGACATAGCAATTCCATCTCGCCATCAGGAAACTAGGTACCTGTTAGAGATGCATGTTCATGAAGATGATGTACAATCATATATATGCAACAAAATATACTAGAGCAACACCGAAAAAGAAAGGGTTAGCAACTAGATGCAACATATAGTATGCAAATTAATTAACTATAGGTACGCAGGACATCGTACGCAAACTAACAAAGTAGCATTACTCAAGTTCGGCAGGGACCGTGGACATCACAAAGTTTCATCGCTACAAAAAGTATACAAGTTCAACTGACACATATCATCATCATCGGCATCATAAATCACTAGAAGTTCCATCCTTCCATATCATCGAGGATGAACCCCAGCTTCTTGAACAGCGTGAGGTCTAGATGTTGCATGCCTATGCGAGTTCGGACGTCAGCTCGCGATATAGGGCCGTGGTGGAACATCCCCTTCTCATCGATGACTTCTTTCATGATGATCGTTGCAATGTCGCTTTGGATGCGAAAGAAGTCATCTCTAAGTTTATAATCCGCTTCTCCATGAGATTCTAGCCACTTGTGGATATGATCATCATTTCTGGTTCTCATGCGAAGCTTTTGGTGATCCATGTTGAACTGAATCATGAGATGGACGATGTAGAATCCATCCTTCTTACTTTGTTTTGGGACATGGATGCAGGAGAAGTTAGTTTTATGCGTGAAACCCATCTTCTTGTTCCTTTGTTTCCTGATCTGCACGTGGCCACCTCTAAAGCTGAAGCCTTGGAGAGCATCATCTAGAATATTCATTATGTGGGTGTAGTCTTTTATCTCGTAGTCTCTGGAAGGGTCAAAATACACGGCGTGGGAGACTTGCGTGTAAAGAACGATAAGGACGGCGCGCCCGTTGCTGCGGGGAAAAGACACCTCAAATTATTCCCCATATGAGAGAGAAGGAATGATTGAAATGTACGAAAGGGTTGTCCGGAACTGACTTACTTTGGATGATAAGGCACGAGGACAACTTCCCGGTCCTTATTCTGTACCATGAAGTTTTGGAGGTACTCCCTAGCAGTTTCATGCTCAAAGTCACCGAGACTCAAGAAAGAATTGTGCATGTAGTACGGATCCGCCACACAGATTTGCGAGACTTCTTCACTCTTCATGACAGAGCTCATATGTAGCGCAAAAAGGTGGACGATTGTAAAATTGAGCCGCCTTGTTAGAAACATCTCAAAGATATGGTCAAACCGCAGGAAGAATACCTCCACGGGCCGTGTCTCGACGTAGCATTTCCCCTCAGGCACACGAGCCGCGTATGTCGGATATCCTGGATCCTTTGAGGCTAGTAGGCTTTTCTCAGTCGAAAGCACATGGTCATGCAGTCTCCTGAGATCCCTTGATAGTGCCTCCAGCGGTTTCGGCGGTAGCATCGGCTCGCCCGTGAGATGGAACAGGACCGGACCTTTCATGGGTACACGCTCTTCAAAATGCATCGTCTAGCTGCTATGTGCTCTGGCTTGTTTGGGGGAAGTTATCTTCCCTGATCTCTTCCTCTCCTTTTTCTTGGGCACACCTTCCAGACCCATCCTTAACCCCTGCCCCAGTGTTCCCGGGCTAAGTATTGTACGACCCTCGTGCCCGGCTAGTTGAGCCTGTGTTGAGGCGGCATCTTCAAGCGTGTCCTGTGAGGATTTCATGAAGAGAGACTTTTTGCAATCCCTGCTACGACCCTGCCCGGGCATATCATCCATATCGTCATTAGCAAGCTGATAGCCTGATTCGTCATATGGTTGACTCATCATATCTATGTCACAGTCATACGCGTTTGTATTGATGTAATACATAGGGTCAACCTCCTTCTCATCATCCATTCTCTGTTCTACAGGAGAAATTACATCAACCAGTACTATTGCACCCCCTTCATCATGTCGTCCGCCGCTCTCACCCGGCACTACAGGAGCTGGTAATTGCGTAGGCGGGGTGGTGGTCTCCGCACATGCTTGTTGATGTGTGGTTATTGGTGTGCTCTCGGCCGGCTCCAGACGAATAAGATTCTTCGGCCATAGCAGCACCCAACCCTTGAAGCTTCCAATCCACGGCGGGGTCTCATCGTCCGCTCCCACAGGCTGTACTGGAGGAGGCAAATCCTCGTGCCCCGATTTCACACTGGTCAAGCTAACCCTGAAGTGCCCAACGTGGATCGGCTGGTTCTGGAACGTGGGTTGCGAGGGGTCCATTATCATTCCCTTTCCCACGTCCACCTTCTGGCCTTTGATCAAGTAGAGTATGGTGCACGGGGTTTCTTTCTCCTACAAACACATATGTCTGTGGCGTAAAACAACCGAAAGGCAACAAAAATGGAATATTATATATATATATATATATATATATATATATATATATATATTGGTGCGACATGTAATTACCATGACGGCGTCGAGCTCAGCCAAAGACGAAGGCCCACCTAGCATGCCTGAGACTGAGGACGGGCTGCTATGAGCAGGAGCGGCTGCAAGAGGAGGCCCTGTTGCGTGAGCAAGTGATGGTGCGATGGTGTTGTCGTTCATGGAGTTGCTCCCGACGAAACTGGGCAACGGGAAATCATGTACTGTCTTGTATGGATTTTCCTTCGTCCAGTTGATGATAACTGGAACCAAGTTAGTAGCAAAATCATTTCTGCAGGCAGTTACAGCTGCATTGACTACCTGCTGTAGCAACTCATATTTGTCCTCGGCTGCTTTTTTTGCGTCCTTAGCTGCTTTTTTCTCAACCGCAAGCTTCACCTTCGCGTTGATGTCCGTCTGACTAAACTTCTTTTTCTGCTTCTTGGCCTCCGGGCCCTCGTCGTAAAACACCTTCCACGTGGCGCCGTCTCCAGCGTCGTGCACATGAGCATATTGTGGCCGCTGGCCCAAAGGGAGTCCCTTAAGTTCGTTCAAGGCCCGGTTGAGAGGGGTGTCCCACTTGGGCCTCATCGGAGAAGTAGGGATTTCGGCTGCAAGCCGGTGTTGCTTCTCTAGTCGTCTAATCAATTTCCTTGTGATCTTGTCCATGTAAAAAACCTTTTTCTCCTTGTCCCACTTGTAGCGGGCCCTGATGAAGTCACGCTCCAAGGGGTTGGTGAACTTCGCGAAGGGGTCTGGGAGACCCGCGGCTTCACGTTCCGCGTCCTCCTTATCCCATATGGGCCTTTGACCGAGGTAGCCACGGCTTCTGAGGCGATGCTTCCCCGTGTTCCTTTGCTGAAGGCTCTTGAATTTCGCAGCCTTAACCTTGGCTGCCTCAGTAGTGCAAGTGTCCTTGAACTTTTCGAACACCTCTTCCGTAAGTGTCGGATTTTCCAGAAGAATCTTGGACAAGGGTTCATCAGCCTCAATAGCTCGTTTCACCCTCCCTTTCCAGGAGGCCAAATCATTGCTGAACATGCCCATGGCGTGATTGTTAATCTTTTTCATCTTCGGATCATCCCACGGTTGTTCTATGTTATCATCCCAGTCGTGGAACTTGAATCTCTTGTGCAACTTCGTTAGGAGCAACTGCGTCAAACGTTCTTTACTCCTTAATTCATCGTCGTTGATGCTCGCGCATTCTCGTAGGATGCATCCTACTTGGTTCCCATAGCACTTGCGAGGTTCTTCCGGCTCTAATGGCTCAAACTTGCCAAGTGCCATCTTTGTGATCACAAGTCGTCCAATCCCTAGTTTGTTAGGTTTTCGTATCCTCTACTTCTTATGCTTCCTCTTTTCGGTAGAGGCATCGGGGCCGGTACCTTCCCCGCCGGTATCTTCCCCGCCGGTACCTTCCCTGCCGGGACCTTCCCCACCGGTCTCGGTGCCGGCGCCGTCGGTGTCGATGTCGGCGTCAGTACCATCATCAAGGCCGACCTGCAAACCTTGCTTAGCAGTCAAATAGTCGAGGTACTCTTGTTCACCCTCATAATCCATCTCGTCTGCATCTTGGTCAGAAGGCCCAGTTTCTTCGTTGTTCGACATGTTTCCTATGATTAAGTGTCCTCATTTATTTCTAAAAGTATGAATAAATGAGAAATGACATAAAAAGAAATCCATGTGCCAGCACTCGATATGCCAACTATGTAGCACAAATCATGCCTTTTTAACGGGAAATTTCGGCATGACCTTTCCTAAAAAATGGACATATCGAGCGCCTGAAATTCACCGGAATGAAAATGAATCAACATTCTGGCGTAACATAGGCTACTCAGATCATTTTCCAAAAATGACATATCCACATATCACATGTCCAGTTCAAATTTTCATATAAATTCAGCTAATTTTGAAACCTAGCTAAATTCATAACTAAATAGATAACCTAATTAAAATACTGCCCTAACTAAAACCTAAGTAAATTAACCAAAGAACCCTGGCAGAGAGAGAGAGTGGGAGGGGAGGTTTACAGAGGGTGCAGGGGCGAGGAGACAGGCCCGACGACGATTGAGGTTGGGAGGGGAGGAAGCAGAGGAGGGAGGCGAGGGCCGACGGGTCGGGGCGAGCGCGCCGGGGTCGGGGGCGAGCGCCTGGGTTGGGGGCTAGCG
>NC_057795.1:95579877-95642036 GCF_018294505.1 Triticum aestivum | reverse complement strand
GGGCGAGCGACGGGGTTGGGGTCGGGGGCGAGGGCGGGGTCGGAGGCGAGTGCCGACGCCGGGGTCGGGGGCGATCGACGGGGGAAGAGAGAGTGGGGATTTGGGGGGAAAAGGCGGGATGAAGCAGGGATAGTGAGAATTTTGGGTTAAGTGGACGTAGCAGCAGCGCGTTTGGCAAAAACGTGCTACTACTACCTTCAGTAGCTGCAGCGGTTTACACGAAAAGCGCTGCTACTACCTTCAGTAGTTGTAGCAGTTTATACGAAATGCGCTACTACTACCTTCAGTAGCTGCTACTACTTCCGGTTTTCCTTTTTCTTTTCCTTTATTTTCTCCCACTTTTATTTCCAGAGAGCAGTGAACGAAGGGAGGGCGATATATATTGCATCATCTGACGGTTAAATATGTATGCAAAATAGGAACATATATATTACATCATTAGACCCATGCATAATAATGGCTAAGTGTGTATACAAAATAGGAACATATATATATACATATATATATATATATATATATTGCATCATTTGACCGATAACATACGGTTCCTCAGTGCTGACGTTTTCGTTTTTGAGTCAGCTTCTGTCCCTTCTTGTTCGTCGAAGAATAATTGAGCCCCTCATTGTGACTTTGCCTTTTCCATGGAGTACGATTTTTCTTAGGTAATGTAGTATTGATTCTTTTTTTGATGTATACTTCATCATCATCGTCATCTTCCCTCATTGGGTTGCCGTACTTATCATAGTCTTCCTCGTTGGCGACTTCATCCATTCCAATGATGTTCCTTTTGCCTCTCCTCAAGACAACACGACTGGGATTGCATGGGTCGGTTATGAAGAAGCATTGTGTCACGTGCTTAGCGTGTACCCATGGCTCGTTTTTTGCGATAGCGTTCACGGTAGCACTCTTGGCGTCGGGTATACTCATGGTAGTGAAAATCCGGTTTTCTCTTCGACATTCTTTGCCCATCTGACACGGAACATCGTCGTGTTGTGCAGTCCAGAGTAGTCAAGCTCCCAGATCTCCTCGACCCTTACATAAAATCGTTCAGTTGCACCGTTGTCGCTGCCGGTCATGCATTCCATCGTCACCCCTGAGTTCTGATCATCATTGTCCATATCTTTGGCCTCCGTGTAGAATGTGTATCCGTTGATATCATATGCCTGATAGGTTATGAGGTTGGGCGAGGGGCCATATGCTAAGGCGTATATGAGCAATCCGTCCTTAGAGCCCTCCTCCGGGGGATTAGCAATAATATGCTCTTTGAACCAATGCAGGAAAGTGGAGTTGTGCTCTCTAGTAACTTCGGCGTTCATCCTGCATACCCCCCGGTCACGATACTTCTTTGTGATAATTTCTTTGTGCAGTGCCACGAAAGGATCTACCTCGTCTAGGTGTTGTAGCACTACCAAGTTTGCTCTGTCAAAGTCGTTGCGTCGATCTGAGTATGCCATGTGCAGTTCCCTGCGACCGTTGCAGTGACCATCTCCTTCGAGCCTCCCATCATGCTTGTTAACGGGCAAACCAATACTAACACCAGGCGGCTGGTCTGCGCCATATAGAAAATTCTCATAGAAAGAGATGCACTGTTTTGTCAAGTAGCCCTGGACGATGCTTCCATCCGGACGGGACATGTTACGAACGAATCCTTTGATGATCCCATTCATCCTCTCAAACGGCATCATGTTGTGCAGGAATGACGGCCCCGGGTCTATTATGTCATCCACAATATGGACACACAGATGCACCATCACTTCAAAGAACGCGGGCGGGAAGTACATCTCAAGCTCATTCAGTATCACAACGATCTCTTCCTGTAGCCTTCGGAGCTGCTTCACACTGATCGACTTTCGAGAGATGACGTCGAAAAAGTTGCAGAGACCAATAAGCGTGTCACGGACGTGCTTGTCCATTATCCCTCTAAGGGCAACAGGTAGTATCTGCGTCATCATCACATGACAGTCATGAGACTTCATCCCGCTAAACCTTTTCTTGTCCGTGTCTAGATATCTGCTTATCTTGCCACAGTAACCAGAACTAACTTTGACTTCGGTAAGACACTTAAAAAAGGCATTGATCTCAGCCTGACTTAAGGTGAAGCAAGAAGGGGGGAAATAATCCTCTTTCTTTCTTTTCTTGCCCTTCTTCTCCCATGCCTCTGTCTCCGTCTCTGTCTCATCTGATATTTTACAGGGTGGCATGTGCAGATCTTCCCTGATTTTCAAATATTGCAAGTCTTTTCTTGCCTTCGCCCCATCCTTGGTCTTATCCGACATGTTCATCAGTGTTGCAAGCAAGCTCTCAAGGACATTCTTACAGCTATGCATTTGATCAAGGAAATGAGTGTATCGAGTTTGTGCCAGTACTCCAAGTCCCAGAACACAGACCTTGTCTTCCATACCTTCAGCAGCGGGTCCGGCGCCTTTCTCATCGTCTTTCCCGGCGCGGGGCACTCCTTCCATTTTTTTCAACAACTCATCGATTTCGGCACCACTCCTCTTACATGGAGGTCCTCGATGCTCAGCATGACCATTGAATAGATCTCCACGGTTTCTCCACGGGTCATCCTGTTCAAGCCATCTTCGATGCCCCATGTACACGATTTTCCCAGACCCGCCATCTTTCCTTGACATTAGCTGCTGAGACGTCATATCATCCATGCACCGCGTGCATCCGCAATATCCATGGCACACCTGGCCTGCCACATATCCGTAACTGAGATAGTGCTGCACTGTCGTGATCAGCACGGCTCTCATGTTGACATACTCACCTTTGCTGGCATCCCATGTCTTGGCTGGTGTTTTCCATAACGTGTCTAACTCCTATTGAAGTAGCCCCAGATACAAATTAATATTATTTCCTGGTTGTTTCGGCCCTTGAATAAGCATGCTCATGTGAATGTACTTCGATTTCATGCACAACCAGGGGGGGTTGTACATCCATACAAAAACGGGCCAATTGCTATGGTTGGTGTTCTGGTTGCCAAACGGATTCATGCCATCGGTACACGCGCCGAGCACGATGTTCCTTGCATCACATTCAAAATACCGATAGAAGTTGTTCAACGCTCTCCACTGGCTTCCATCCTTCACGTGTCTCAGCTTTGGATCATCTCCATCGTCGGGCTTCTTCCTCTCTGCGTGCCAGTGCATTAGCTTTGCTTCCTTGGGATCTACAAAATACCTCTGGAGACGGGGAGTGATTGGTAAGTACCATACAACTTTCTGGGGACATTTCTTCCCAGCCTTCTTGTATCGAGAAGCATTGCACACCGGACTGCTTGTTTTTTCTGCATGCTCCTTTCGATAAATTATGCAATCGTTGATGCATGCATGGTATCTAACGTGTGGCAGATCAAGAGGGCACACGATCTTCTTGGCCTCATCAACACTAGTAGGACATAGATTACCCGCGGGAAGAACATCCTTTAGGTACTTGAGATGCTCATCGAGGCTAGTGTCGGTCCATTTGTTTTTAGCCTTCGTCTTCAGGAGTTGGAGCGTGAAACTCAAGCGGGTCACCTCAGGATTGCAACCATCATACAATGGAGTGTTCGAGTCTACCACCAGTTGCTCCAGCTTAGCCTCCTCTCTAGAAGCAGCTCTCTCAGTACTCGTCTCCTTGCAAAGCAATGCTTGAACATGAGGGTCCCGCACGATTGAACTTAGTACCGATGAACTCTACTTCGTGGAGTCCATGTCGTTCTCTCCACCGCAATGTCCGGCCCCTTCTCCTCCGCCATGTCCGGCCCCTTCTCCGCCGCCATGTCCGGCCTCTTCCCCGCCGCCATTATCGATCATCTCTTCGTCTTGCCCCATGTCATCATTGCCTGCCCCGTCGGCATCCTCAACATCGTCATCCTCATCTTCAGTTATCCACCGAGTATAGCCATCCATGAAACCAGTCATGAGCAGGTGCGCTTCGACACGACCATCGTCATAGGGGTCGAGCCAAACTATTCCTTTGCATTTTCGACACGGACATAAAACCTCTGTCCGGTTATTTTCTTTCATGTCCTCCACCGCCGACCGCAACCACCTATCCACCATCATTCCACTGACCATCGTCAACTCTGCACGGTAATAATAAACAAATTGATTATAAAAATGCATGCATGCATCAAAGTCATACAAAAATTCGGCATGACCTTCCCTAAAAATAGGACATATATGGATCTAGAGTTTGCCCGGAATTCGCCGAAACGGAAACAAATCGACATTTCGGCAAAACATAGGCAACTCAAAAGCACAATTTGGCGTCAACTCATGCCACACACACAATTTCCACAAATATATCACACACACATAAACATATTTCCATTTTGCAAAAGCATGAAATTTTCATCACCTATCTCGAGATCGAGCACACGGTGGAGATGATGTTGTAGGGAGATCAAAAGTGCACAAAGCTCTTCCTGACAAACATAGATCTAGTTAGGGTGCAAATAGGTCACTTAACTAAATCCTACATCTACCTAGCTACCTAATTTGGGAGGAGACAACTTCAACTAGTGGAGGGGAAGGAAAAAGAGAAAGGAGATGCATTAATGGAGGTGGTGTAGTTAGGTAGGAGTAATGAAGAGAGAGAAAGGTAGATAAAAGAGAGAGAGTAATGGGGGAGAAGTATTGAGGAAGAAGAAGAGTGAGAGTGGGAGCATGTGGGAGGTAGGGGAAAGGGAAGAGAGGAGGGGGACGGGGGGATACGGTGGGGAAAAGGTGGTGGGTTGGTGCGTATTAGCAGTAGCGCGGGACGTAAAACGCGTTGCTGATAAGGAAGTAGCAGCAGCGCGCTTTCGTCAGAAGTGCTACTGCTAACCCGGACAAAAAGTGTGTCCAATTTGAAAATTAGCAGCAGCGAGCTCAGGAAAACCGCGCTACTACTACAGCTTTAGCAGTAGCGCGGCTATCGGTACCGCGCTGCTACTAAATGGAGGTGAGGGGCACTGTCGGTCGATATTTGTAGCAGCGCGTGTTACACAAAACGCGCTACTGCTAAACACTTGTCAGTAGCGCGGTTTCCTCACCCGCTCTACTACTAATTAGCAGCAGCGCTGCTGCTAAGATTCTGTGTATAGAGTTTTCCCTAGTAGTGAGAACTATGGCAATGTATTAGAGACGTCGTAAATCAGCTATATTTGGAATGAGTTAATTCATGCGATTGTGACCATGTCATTACAACCAATTTGTACCCTGAATAATCAAACGGTTAGCAATATATGGATATTATCCTTATTTTACAGTAATCTATATACTACTACTAAATATGAGTGTGTATCAATGGCCATGTTAGTTTCCTCATTTTCATGATGTAGAAACATGCACCACACTGTTGGTTTCATCTAACCATACATTAGGGATGTAAATGTCCATATGGAGAACTCTATATTCGGCTTACCATGTGTACATACCTATATTCTCCCTTCAGCAATCAATGGCTAGAATAATATCCTCACAATTTTTTTGCCCATAGAACATGAGTATATAACAATGCATGGTCTGTTAGTTACCTTGAAGAATTTGTTTGTGAGGACAGAACATGATTACATAACATGCATGACATGGTAGTTTCCTGTGGAGAATCGATTGCGAGATAACATGAGTATAACCATGCATGGCACTTCTATATTTTCGAACCCAGTATACATTTCCCTGTATTTTCCTCCCAGTTCCAACAGGGACATATCAATGTTGTTTCTTGCATTATCCTACTCATACTCTGAACAATGCTGATCTTACATTAACAATGCCTATCCTTTTTGATATGATGCAGTGTCCCTATAGTTACTGCCCTTTGTAATCACACCACCTTTGCCAAAAACAGGGAAGCACAACTGGTTCCTCGCTCGATCAGACGACGGCAAAAGACTGATGATCATTCGGACACATGAGCCGGAAAAGTTATATTGCAAAAAACCCACTGTATACAAGCACCGTGTAAGACGTGAGTATTCGGACAGTGGTTGTTACGTCTATGAGCAGGATACCAGCTTGTTGGGGCCTTTAGGATTTTTTAGTTGGAGGCGGGTAAACAGCCTTGGTTCACACTCTCTGTTTCTCAGACTCAATTATCCGATTAACCAGGAGATCACCGTCGGCAAGGACCTTGATGGCAGAGAGGCTCTGTTTGCTATGGAAAACTGTGTCTACACGGCGAGCCCTAGGAGTTCGGGAGCAAACTCCCCTGATTGTCAATGATACAGCCTGCAGCCAAAAGAAGGTGAGAATGACAAAGGCATCCGGATTAACTTTGATCCTTGGATATCTCAATTACGACAGACAGTGATGTGGTTCAAGCCTTCAGGTTGATAGGTAATTGGGCTCTTGCATCGAAAGGTGGAGTACTGGTGTCTCCGGATCACTGGTCGCTGAAGCGGGGCTGCAAATTATAAAGGTGTTGGATCATCTCTTCGAATGACTTTGTTGTCTTTGCTCTTGTTTCTGGATGGGTAGTTCTTTCTTTTGTTATGCATATTCCTTGTCATTTGGTCATCCTCATCTATGTCACTCTTACTATGTAATAGTTGCTTCTGTTTAGAATGTCATTCTCGTCTGGATCACGAGAGTATGAGCGCTGCAGATGGGTGCGTTTTGGTGGTGTAGCAAGACTTCTTATGAACTATCATGTCTTGCTGTTTATGTTAGTAGTAGTCACTAGTCAGTGTTTGAATGTTGTATATATCGTTGTTTCGAACTATTTATTGTCTCGAACTACTTGTGGGCCAAATGAGGGCATCACCATTCTCCAGCGTTCAGATTATATCTCCTTTTTTCAAGTTATATAATTTGAGCTCAGTGTCTTTTCAATGATGTACACTTGTTTGGGCCAGTGAGGTGTCGTTGAATAGGGGCCGAGTAGTAACGCAATGCCAAACAGGTCAATTATGACTGTCAGGCTGGGCTCTCAAAAGATCCTGAAAAAAAAGGTCGGGCTCTCCAAAACAGAAAGAATAAGGACTCTTAGGCCAACATGTGGGAGCCACCAGTGTTTTCGTACACTTGCGCGCTGAGAGCATATTGGCACGCGCTCAAAATTCATACTACCTTTTCATCCCCAGTCTCCCGCCCCTCCCCCACCTCTGGAATCTTGATTCCTACTCCAGTTCCCCCAAATCCCCCTCATGTACTCCCTATACTCAAGCGCACTATCATGTCGCCGGTCAATGCGGATCTCTGAGGCGGAGATCCTGAGGTCCGTCCTGCCTTCGGTCGCAGCGTGCTGTCGCTCAACAGTGGCATGGCGACGCTTGATGACCAGTTTGCCGGCAAAGTGCTGATGGTAACCATCAACGGCGACAGGCCTCCCGTCTCGCCGGACGACCTTGTCAAAGCTCTTGGCATTGCGCACGGCATCCAAATAAGTGACCTGCTCGTCGAAGTCTGTCCGCCACCGGCTGATTTCTTCGCCAGGTTCCGGACAACTTTCGACTGCAGTCGTGTGTTCGAATCTTCCCGGCGTTTGTTCTACAATGGCGCGCTGGTGAGCTTTGATCGGTGGCACCCAGGATGGGGCTTGGTGCCCTCTGAGCTTGAGTTTTTAACAAAGCTTACCCTCCACGGCATGCCTCGACGTGCTTGGAATAGCAAGTCCATGAACGAGCTTATCAATGACCTTGGAGGTGAGCTCGTAAGTATGTTTGTTCCTCCAGACAGTTGGGCTCTGACGGTTATGGCATGGATGAAGAAGCCGTCCACCATACCGAAGGTGATTGGTGTTGAGATACTGGTGCAAGAACCGGGGTTGTACTATTCGTCGCCACCAAGGCCGCCAAAGACTATGTTAGGGATGTACCTGTATCGAGTGTTCGTGCATGTCGAAGAAGTGGTCAATCCATCAATCGAAGTCCTGCCGCCGCCGCTGGTGCCAGGGTCCGTCGATGACGTCCATTACAGGAGTCAACATCAGACCCTTCCCGTAGCGATCCACTGCTTCCATCCTGATTGTGTCGCCTGCGTGAAATTTTTGTATGCAAGTTCAGTGTGCTATGATGTTCTATATGATTGTGTCAACTATATAAGTTTTTACTGAGCATCAGCAATGCATATGGCTGAAAGATGTATTTACGAGCATCGACCGATGGGTCTATCTCTCTCTCTCTCTCTCTCTCACCCACACACACACAAACACACGCGCGCGCGCACACACATGCACAAGTGGGACCCATTGAATTATTTATTTTCTCGTGACAACTTTTAATTAGGTTCCACTGTAATCAAACTTTTTTCTTAAGTTATTAATTGAGCTCAGTGACTTCAAAAAGTTGTACAGAAGCCTTGTTTGGGCCTTTCCGGCGTCGTTGAATGTGGGCTGAGTAACCATGTTAGGTTGTACTGTACTACACAGGCCTTTTTTTCAACATCAGCAATGCAACTGGGCCGACAGTTGTACACAATATCCGGGTCAACTTGTTATTCTTCGCCCAGCTGGGCTGCAAACTTTCCTAGGAGGTATGCATTAGGCTTAACAAGAAAATGGACTTTAAGAAATAATAAATGGAATGTAATTATAATAACTGGGCAGTAACTATGCACCAAACATGTAATTAATTTAAAAAATATATTATTTTTGGAATTTGAAAATTTTAATTTCATTACTTGTTGCGCACAATATTTCGTTGGATTTTAATGTAATACAACTTTATTTTGAAATTATATTTAACCTGACTAGAAATTTCGGATAAAAATATTTCGGATCCCATCAAAATGTGGGAATTTTTTTTGAATTCTGTTTTGAGCGGTTGTTTGAAATTATTAATCGTTGTCCTAGCTATAAGTTGGGCTGTACTTTTAACAAACTGTAAATGGGATGTAGTAAATTCCATTAGAATTAACAAATGGGCTGTACATTCTTACAAATCGCAAATGGGCTATATGTTCTCTGCCAAATCCGAGCTGTGGGCCTACTAAGTTGATGCGTACCAAGGAATTTTTCTTTGCTAAAAAAACCAAGGGCTTTGTCAACTTAGTCAATATAAATGATTCTAGCTGCAGTGATTGTACGATGTCCATCCAACGACCGTAGTGCTTCTTCAACCTCTGGTCTTCTTGCTCCAGCCGCCCAAAGCAGCGCCGGTCGTCCCGCATGCTCCTGCCTCCCGTGGCCGGCTGTGCTGCCGCGGAGGCCTCGCCGCCCCTACTATTCCCACCGCTGGCCAGGCCCTGCGGCGACGGCAGCCTCACACCGCAGCCGAACCAGTGAACCCTCGTACTCCTCTCTGCGCGGGTTTCCACTGCCGCATCTTCCCTGGCTCCCAGCCGTCCCCTTCCTAGGCCTCGCCGTCGTCCACCGCCATGGTGCTCTCGGCGCGGCGTGGTCAACATGGTCAAGGAACAACTTCCATTGGACGTGGACTGTACATGGAGAGGCTGACAACTCGGTCCACGGCCGCAGCAAGGAAGTGCCTCCTTATTACGCCGAAAATAATGATTCCTCCACCTGACAGCTGGGACCCACCTGACGGGCCACTGTATTTCATGAAAAAAAATGTTTCCCCCTCACTGCTGGGACCCACCAGCTACATCTTCACATGCAAGGAAGTGCGTCCGAAAAAAAACGATTCGCCCCCTAACTGTTGGGACCCACCAGCTACATCTTCGCACGCAAGGAAGTGCCTGACAGTCAGGACCCACCTGGTCGAAGCGTACGTAGCGTTGTCATTCTGGTCGCGAACGTGTACATACATACTGGTCGTTGTAGAGGCGCACACGCGTCATAGTAGAGGCGCACACGTGTCGTAGTAGAGGCACGCACGTAGCATATACACGTACGTACAGCGGCCAGGGTGCAAGAAAGAAAATACGGCCACGTATGTGTACATACGGGCGGGGTCTCGAACGCCTACTCGCGCATATATATGTACGGCCAGGGCTCGTGTACATTGGTTGGGTTGGAACGGAGAAACAGCATCTGATACGTCCATTTTGCATCATGCTTTTCTATCAATATTTATTGCATTATGGGCTGTCATTACACATTATATCTCAATACTTATGGCTATTCTCTCTTATTTTACAAGGTTTACCATGAAGAGGGGGAATGCCGGCAGCTGGAATTCTGGCTGGAAAAGGAGCAAACGTTGGAAACCTATTCTACGCAACTCCAAAAGTCCTGAAACTCCACGAAACAACTTTTTGGATTTATTAAGAATTTATGAGCGAAATAAACAGGCCAGGGGGCCCACACCCTGTCCAGGAGACAGGGGGCGCGCCCACCCCTGTAGGGCGTGCCCCCCTATCTCCTGGGCCCCTGGTGGGCCTCTCGCGAACATTTCTGCTATATCATCACTTTTACCCTGGGAAAAATTGTGGGCAAGCTTACGGGACGAAACTCCGCCGCCACGAGGCGGAACCTTGGCGGAATCAATCTAGGGCTCTGGCGGAGCTGTTCTGCCGGGGACATTTCCCTTCGGGAGGGGGTCAATCTCCATCAACATCTTCACCAGCACCATCTCCTCTCAAAACCCTAGTTCATCTCTTGTATCCAATCTTGTATCAAAACCACAAATTGGTACCTGTGGGTTGCTAGTAGTGTTGATTACTCCTTGTAGTTGATGCTAATTGGTTTACTTGGTGGAAGATCATATGTTCAGATCCTTTATGCATATTATTACTCCTCTTATTATGAACATGAATATGCTTTGTGAGTAGTTACATTTTTTCCTGAGGACATGGGTGAAGTCTTGATATTAGTAGTCATGTGAATTTGGTATTCGTTCGATATTTTGATGAGATGTATGTTGTCTTTCCTCTAGTGGTGTTATGTGAACGTCGACTACATGACACTTCACCATTATTTGGGACTAGAGGAAGGTATAGGGAAGTAATAAGTAGATGATGGGTTGCTAGAGTGACAGAAGCTTAAACCCTAGTTTATGTGTTGCTTCGTTAGGGATTGATATGGGCCCATATGTTTAATGTTGTGGTTACGTTTAACTTAATACTCCTTTTTGTAGTTGCGGATGCTTGAAGTAGGGGTTAGTCATAAGTGGGATGCTTGTCCAAGTTAGGGCAGTACCCAAGTGCCGGTCCACCCACATATCAAATTATCAAAGTACCGAACGCGAATCTTACGAACGTGATGAAAACTAGCTTGATGATAATTCCCAATGTGTCCTCGGGAGCTCCTTCCTCATTATTAGAATTTGTCCAAGCTTATCCTTTGCTACATAAAGGATTGGGCCACCTTGCTGCACTTTATTTACTTTATTTACTTTTTGCTTGTTACTATTTATCTTATCACAAAACTATCTATCACCTATTATTTCAGTGCTTGCAGAGAAAACCTTACTGAAAACTGCTTATCATTTCCTTCTGCTCCTCGTTGGGTTCGACACCCTTACTTATCAAAAGGACTATGATAGATCCCCTACACTTGTGGGTCATCAAGACTCTTGATAAGTCTCCAACGTATCTATAATTTATGAAGCATTCATGCTATATTACTATGTGTTTTGAATGATTATGGGCTTTATTATACACATTTATATTACTTTTGGGACTAACCTATTAACTGGAGGCCCAGCCCATATTGCTGTTTTATTGCCTGTTTCAGTATTTTGAAGAAAAGGAATATCAAACGGAGTCCAAACAGAATGAAACCTTCGGCAACGTGATTTTTTGGAAGAATATCATCCTGGAGACGTGGAGTTCAAGTCAGAAGATACTCGGGGACTCCATGAGATAGGAGCCCCCCCTATAGGGCGCGCCCCCTGTCTCGTGGGCACCTCGAGCACCCCCCTAACCGACTTCTTTCGCCTATATAGTCCCACATACCCTAAAAACATCCACGGAGAAGACATATCGGGAGTTCCGCCGCCGCAAACCTCTGTATCCACCAAAAACCTCTCGGGAGCCCTTCCCGGCACCCTGTCGGAAGGGGGATCCTTCATCGGTGGCCATCTTCATCATCCCGGCGCTCTCCATGACGAGGAGGGAGTAGTTCACCCTCGGGGCTGAGGGTATTTACCAGTAGCTATGTGTTTGATCTCCCTCTCTTGTGTTCTCTCTCGTGTTCCCTCTATGGCACGATCTTGATGTATCCCGAGCTTTGCTATTGTAGTTGGATCTTATGATGTTTCTCCCCCTCTACTCTCTTGTGATGAATTGTGTTTTCCCTTTGAAGTTATCTTATCGAATTGAGTCTTCTATGAGAACACTTGATGTATGTCTTGTCGTGCTTATCTGTGGTGACAATGGGATATCATGTGCCACTTGATGTATGTTTTGGTGACCAACTTGCGGGTTCCACCCATGAACCTATGCATAAGGGTTGGCACACGTTCTTGACTCTTCGGTAGAAACTTTGGGGCACTCTTTGAAGTGCTTTGTGTTGGTTGAATAAACGAATCTGAGATTGTGTGATGCATATCGTATAATCATGCCCACGGATACTTGAGGTGACAATGGAGTATCTAGGTGACATTAGGGTTTTGGTTGATTTGTGTCTTAAGGTGTTATTCTAGTACGAACTCTTGAACTGATTGATCCAAAAGAATAACTTTGAGGTGGTTTCGTACCCTACCATAATCTCTTTGTTCTTTCTCCGCTATTAGTGTCTTTGGAGTGACTCTTTGTTGCATGTTAAGGGATTTTTATATGATCTATCTATGTTATTATTGTTGAGAGAACTTGTACTAGTTAAAGTATGAACCCTAGGCCTTGTTTCCTATCATTGCAATACCGTTTACGCTCATTTTTATTGCTTGCTACCTTGCTGTTTTTATAATTTCAGATTACAAAAACCTTTATCTACTATCTATTTTGCACTTGTATCACCATCTCTTCGCCGAACTAGTGCACCTATACAATTTGCCATTGTATTGGGTGTGTTGGGGACACAAGAGACTCTTTGTTATTTGGTTGCAGGGTTGTTTGAGAGAAACCATCTTCATCCTACGCCTCCTACGGATTGATAAACCTTAGGTCATCCACTTGAGGGAAATTTGCTACTATCCTACAAACATGTGCACTTGCAGGCCCAACAACGTCTACAAGAATAAGGTTGTGTAGTAGACATCAAGCTCTTTTCTGGTGTTGTTGCCGAGGAGGTTAGCGCTTGAAGGTATATCTTTAGATCTTGCAATTGAATCTTTTGTTTCTTGTTTTATCACTAGTTTAGTTTATAAAAGAAAACTACAAAAAAATGGAGTTAAGTTTGTCTCATACGCTTCGTCTTTTTAATATCTTTCGTGAGTTTGATGGTAAGGAAAATTGTGCTCAAGTGCTAGAAGAAGAATGCATTAAAATGCTTGGTACTAAATCTTTGAATGATGAGCATGATTGCAATGTTGTTAGTATGAATTCCTCGAATATCTATGATGCTAATGATATGCAAAGCCACAAGCTTGGGGAAGCTATGTTTGATGAATATGATATTTTTTGTCCCCCAAGTTTTGATGAGAATATTTATTATGATGAAAACATGCCTCCTATTTATGATGATTATATTGATGAAAGTGGTTTTGGAAGAGTGTCAACTTTAAGTAGTATTGATCCCACTATTTTGGAGGATATTGAATCTTATTGTGATGAATATGAAAGTGGATTTGGAAGAGTGTCAACTTTATTTAGTGATGATTCCACTATTTCGGAAGAGGTTCCAATTAATTATGAGAATAAATTTGATATCTATGATGATTATTGTGATGACTTGTATGCTATTAAGAATAATGATAACCATGAAATTTGTCATCATGATTTTAGTTTTCAGTTGGATTATTCCCCACATGATAATTATTTTGTTGAGTTTGCTCCCACTACTATTCATGAGAAGAATTTTTCTTATGTGGAGAGTAGTAAATTTTCTATGCTTGTAGATCATGAAAAGAATGATTTAGGTGCTGGTTATATTGTTGAATTTATTCTTGATGCTACTGAAAGTTATTATGAGGGAGGAACGTATGCTTCTAGGAATTGCAATATTATCAAGTTTCCTCTCTATGTGTTGAAAATCTTGAAGTTATGCTTGTTGTGCCATCCTATGCTAGTTGATTATTGTTCCCATAAGTTGTTTGCTCACAACATCCCTATGCATAGGAAGTGGGTTAGACTTAAATGTGCTATTCATATGCTTCATGATGCTCCCATTATGTTTCAATTCTTATCTTTTATGTGAGCATCATTGTCATCATCATGCCTAGCTAGAAAGGCATTAAAGAAAAGCGCTTGTTGGGAGACAACCCAATATTTATCCTTACTTTTTTTGTGTGTCCACATGATTATGATACTGTATTAATCATGTTTTATAGCTTTTGTTTCAATAAAGTGCCAAGTAGAACCTTTGGGAAGACTTGGGTGAAGTTTATGTGATCTTGCTGTAAAAAATAGAAACTTTTGCGCTCACGAGATTGGCTACCGTGTTTTACTGGAGAGTGCTTTCAGGTTTATTATTTTTGCAGATGATTAATAGACAAATTCTTCAGGTCCACCAATTTATTTCATAATTTTTGGGGTTCCATAAGTATACGTTTGATACAGATTACTACAGACTGTTCTGTTTTTGACAGATTCTGTTTTCATTGTGTTGTTTGCTTATTTTGATGCATCTATGGCTAGTATTAAGTGGTATGAACCATAGACAAGTTGGAGTACAGTAGGTTTAACACCAATATGAATTTAGAATTAGTTCATTACAGCACCTAAGTGGTGATTTATTTTCTTATACTAACGGAGCTTACGAGTTTTGTGTTAAGTTTTGTGTGGTTGAAGTTTTCAAGTTTTGGGTAAAGATTCGATGGACTATGGAATAAAGAGTGGCAAGAGCCTAAGCTTGGGGATGCCCAAGGCACCCCAAGGTAATATTCAAGGACAACCAAGAGCCTAAGCTTGGGGATGCCCCGGATGGCATCCCCTCTTTCGTCTTTGTTCATCGGTAACTTTACTTGGAGCTATATTTTTATTCGTCACATGATATGTGTTTTGCTTGGAGCGTCATTTTATCTTGTTAGTTTTTGCTTGATGTTATTTAGAATAATGTTTTGCATCTTTAGTTTCAATAAAAAAAGTCAAGGATAACCTTTTACATGCTTATTTTGCTAGTATACAAGTTGCTGTTTGAAAACAAAAAGTTTACCGCTGTTGCAAAAAATCCCTAGAAAAGTAAGAGAATGGTATAGCATTGAATATTTTTGCATATTAAGCTCTGATAAATTTATTACAGTGGGAATTTCAGTTCATAATTTTTGGAGTCAGGGAAGTATTGTTACTCTTGCATTCTTTACAGATTGTACTGTTTTGGCAGATTGCTGTTATGGTTGCATTGTTTGCATATGTTTGCTTGTTTAATGATTCTATTTGAGGATAGGAGTATTAAATATGCAGAGACATTTAGTATTAAATGTTGAATAATAAAGTTAGTGATGTGTGACAGTAGAAGATGATAAGGTTTTGCTTTGGTTTATACTAACCAATCTCACGAGTTCTTTTTGTGTTTGTTGTGAATGAAGCTTTTGATAAAAAGAAGAGAAGCCATGATATGAGACGAATTAAGGAGACATAAAAGCTCAAGCTTGGGGATGCCCAAGGCACCCCAAGATAATATTTCAAGAAGTCTCAAGCATCTAAGCTTGGGGATGCCCCGGTAGGCATCCCACCTTTCTTCTTCGACAACTATCGGTTAGTATCGGTTGAGCCTAAGTTTTTGCTTCTTCACATGAGTTCAGCTATCCTTGCAATGTCATTTTATTTTGTTTTTCTTGCTGCTTGAATACAATACCAAGATCTGAAATTCTTAAATGGGAGAGAGTCTTCACATAGTTGCATAATTATTTAGCTACTCATTGATCTTCACTTATATCTTTTAGGAGTAGTTTTTCATTTACTCGTGTGCTTCACTTATATCCTATGAGTAAATAGTTGAATGAGTTGAATGTCATAAATCTGAAATTATATATGTCTCATTTTCTTATCCCATGGGGAGTAATGACTTCACATCTAAGAAGTAGAGGTAGTAAGTGTATTGAAGGTTAGCAAGCATTGTATTGGTCATTTGAACAATTCATGAAAGAATATTGAAGGAAGAGAGAGTTCACATATAAATATATTATCATAGACATCTTTTATAATTGTGAGCACTCATTAAGTATGACATGCTAAAGAGTTGATGTTGGACAAGGAAGACAACGTAATGGGTTATGGTTTCTCACATCTCAGTTAAAGTATATTGTCATGGATCATTCAAACATGTTGAGCTTGCCTTTCTCCCCTTGCTAGCTTAAATATCTGTACTAAGCGGGAATACTGCTTGTGCATCCAAATTCCTTGAACCAAGTTTTTACCATGAGTGTCCACCATACCTACCTATATGTGGTATTTACCTGTCGTTCCAAGTAAATTTGCATGTGCCAAACTCTAAACCTTCAAATTATAATCTGTTTTGTATGCCCGAATTGCTCATGTAGCAACTAGGGGCTGTCAGTGTCTTCCATGCTAGGTGGGTTATTCTCAAGAGGAGTGGACTCCGCTCCTCATTCACGAGAAAGTGGCGGTAACCGGGATGCCCAGTCCCATGATCAAAAAGATCAAAATCAAATCAAATTAATTGCAAACAAAACTCCCCCGGGTTTGATGTTAGTTGGAGGCACCCGTTGTTTTGGGCAAGCCATGGATTGATGATTGTTGGTGGAGGGGGAGTAAAATAATTACAATTCTGTTTGGGATCCGCCTATAATGTATGTAGTATGGAAGATATTGGGAACTCCTGGTTGTTATGTTGACAATGAGATCATACCTCTCAAAATTATTTATCTCTATTTTAAAATCGAGCTCTGGCACCTCTCCAAATCCCTGCTTTCCTCTGCGAAGGGCCTATCTTTTACTTTATGCAAGAGTTAAGGTGATCTTCACCTTTCCCTTTTTCATTATATCCTTTGGCAAACACTTTGTGTTAGGGTGATCCTGATATATATATCCAATTGGATGTATGTTAGCATGAACTATTATTGTTGACATCACCCAAAGGTGAATACGTTTGGAGGCAACATTATAAGTCCCAATCTTCCTGTGTGTCTGATTAAAACTTCATAACCACAAGTATTGCGTGAGTGTTAGCAATTGTAGAAGACTATATGATAGTTGAGTATGTGGAGTTTGCTATTCCTGAAAGTAAGATGAATTGCAATTGTTTGATGACTAAGAATGTAGTTTGCTAGTTTTCAAGAAGTTTATGGTTTATGCTTTAACATGTGAATTGCTTGTTACTAGTTCGTGAAAAGCTTTATGAGCTGAACTACTGTTATGACATATAATGATGCTAGTAAAGGTGATTGAAATTATCGTTGATCAAACTTGTGCACCTCTAGCATTCACGCTTCATAAATTCTTTCTTTTATCATTTACCTACTCGAGGACGAGTAGGAATTAAGCTTGGGGATGCTGATACGTCTCCAACGTATCTATAGTTTATGAAGCATTCATGCTATATTACTATGTCTTTTGAATGATTATGGGCTTTATTATACACTTTTATATTACTTTTGGGACTAACCTATTAACCGGAGGCCCAGCCCATATTGCTGTTTTATTGCCTGTTTCAGTATTTCAAAGAAAAGGAATATCAAACGGAGTCCAAACGGAATGAAACCTTCGGCAACGTGATTTTTTGGAAGAATATCATCCTGGAGACGTGGAGTTCAAGTCAGAAGATACTCGAGGACTCCACGAGATAGGAGGGCGCCCCCCTGTAGGGCGCCCCCCTGTCTTGTGGGCCCCTCGAGCACCCCCCGACCGACTTCTTTCGCCTATACAGTCCCACGTACCCTAAAAACATCCATGGAGAAGATAGATCGGGAGTTCCGCTGCTGCAAGCCTCCATAGCCACCAAAAACCTCTAGGGAGCCCTTCCCAGCACCCTGTCGGAGGGGGGATCCTTCACCGGTGGCCATCTTCATCATCCCGGCACTCTCCATGACAAGGAGGGAGTAGTTCACCCTCGGGGCTGAGGGTATGTATCAGTAGCTATGTGTTTGATCTCTCTCTCTCATGTTCTCTCTCGTGTTCCCTCTATGGCACGATCTTGATGTATCCCGAGCTTTGCTATTGTATTTGGATCTTATGATGTTTCTCCCCCTCTACACTCTTGTGATGAATTGAGTTTTCCCTTTGAAGTTATCTTATAGGATTGAGTCTTTTATGAGAACACTTGATGTATGTCTTGCCATGCTTATATGTGGTGACAACGGGATATCATGTGCCACTTGATGTATGTTTTGGTGACCAACTTGCGGGTCCACCATGAACCTATGCATACGGGTTGGCACACGTTCTTGACTCTCCGGTAGAAACTTTGGGGCACTCTTTGAAGTACTTTGTGTTGGTTGAATAGATGAATCTGAGATTGTGTGATGCATATCGTATAATCATGCCCACGGATACTTGAGGTGACAATGGAGTATCTAGGTGACATTAGGGTTTTGGTTGATTTGTGTCTTAAGGTGTTATTCTAGTACGAACTCTTGAATAGATTGATCCGAAAGAATAACTTTGAGGTGGTTTCGTACCCTACCATAATCTCTTCGTTCTTTCTCCGCTATTAGTGTCTTTGGAGTGATTCTTTGTTGCATGTTGAGGGATTGTTATATGATCTATCTATGTTATTATTGTTGAGAGAACTTGTACTAGTGAAAGTATGAACCCTAGGCCTTGTTTCCTATCATTGCAATACCGTTTACTCTCATTTTTATTGCTTGCTACCTTGCTGTTTTTATAATTTCAGATTACAAAAACCTTTATCTACTATCTATTTTGCACTTGTATCACCATCTCTTCACCAAACTAGTGCACCTATACAATTTACCATTGTATTGGGTGTGTTGGGGACACAAGAGACTCTTTGTTATTTGGTTGCAGGGTTGTTTGAGAGAGACCATCTTCATCCTACGCCTCCTACGGATTGATAAACCTTAGGTCATCCACTTGAGGGAAATTTGCTACTGTCCTACAAACCTGTGCACTTGCAGGCCCAACAACGTCTACAAGAAGAAGGTTGTGTAGTAGACATCAACTCTTTTCTGGCGCCGTTGCCGGGGAGTGTAGCGCTTTTGGTGAGTGGGACTTGGTAAGGAAACATTTATATAGTGTGCTGAAATTTTCTGTTACTTGTCACTATGGAAACTAATCCTTTGAGGGGCTTGTTTGGGGTATCTTCACCCCAACCAGAAGAGCAAAGAGATGCTCCTCAACCTACTGAACCTTATGAAAATATTCACTTTGAGATTCCTTCGGGTATGATAGAAAAACTGCTAGCTAATCCCTTTGCAGGAGACGGAACATTACATCCCGATTTACACCTTATCTTTGTGGATGAAGTTTGTGGATTATTTAAGCTTGTAGGTATTCCCGATGATGTTGTCAAAAGGAAGGTCTTCCCTATATCTTTGAAGGGAGATGCAATGACATGGTATAGGCTATGTGATGATACGAGATTTTGGAATTATAAGCGACTGAAGTTGGATTTCACCAGAAGTTCTATCCTATGCATCTTGTTCATCGTGATCGTAATTACATATATAATTTCTGGCCTCGCGAAGGAGAAAGCATTGCTCAAGCTTGGGGGAGGCTTAAGTCAATGTTATATTCATGCCCCAATTATGAGCTCTCTCGGGAAATGATTATTCAGAATTTTTATGCTCGGCTTTCTCTTGATAATCGCAACCTGCTCGATACTTCCTGTGTTGGTTCCTATATGCTGAAGACTATTGATTTCAAATGGGACTTATTGGAAAGAATTAAACGCAACTCTAAAGATTGGGGTTCCGACGATGGTAAGGAGTCAGGTATGACACCTAAATTCAATTGTGTTAAATCTTTTATGGATACCGATGCTTTCCGTGGATTTAGCTCTAAATATGGACTTGACTGTGAGATAGTAGCTACTTTTTGTGAAACTTTTGCTACTCACATTGATCTCCCTAAAGAGAAGTGGTTTAAATATAATCCTCCTGTTGAAGTGAAAGTAGTTGCACCTATTACAGTCGAAGAAAAGACTATTACATATAGTGATCCGATTATTCCTACTGCTTATGTCAAAAAACCTCCTTTTCATGTTAGGATAAAAGATCATGTTAAAGCTTCGACTGTTGTTCATAAGAGTAATACTAGGACTTATACACCTCCTGAGCAAATTAATGTTGAACCTGGTATTGCTATGATTAAAGATCTCTTGGATGAGGACTTAGATGGGCATGTTATCTCTTTCTTGGGTGAAACCACTAATATTGCTAGACCCGATACTAAGACACATAGACCTGTTGTAGGCACGCCTGCTATTTCTGTTAAAATAGGAGATCATTGTTATCATGGCTTATGTGATATGGGTGCTAGTGCTAATGCGATACCTTATGATCTTTATAAAGAAATTATGCACGATATTGCACCTGTTGAATTAGAAGACATTGATGTTACTATTAAGCTTGCTAATAGGGACGTCATTAAGAGATGTTGAAGTCTTGTGTGGGAAGATTAAATACCCTGCTGATTTTCTTGTTCTTGGTTCCCCACAAGATGATTTTTGTCCCATTATTTTTGGTAGACCCTTCTTGAATACTGCTAGTGCTAAGATTAATTGCGAAAAGAATATTGTCACCGTTGGCATAGATGGTATGTCTCATGAGTTTAATTTCGCTAAGTTTAGTAGACAACCTCGTGAAAGGGAACCACCTAGTAAGGATGAAATTATTGGTCTTGCTTCCATTGCTGTTCCTCCAACTGATCCGTTAGAACAATATTTGTTAGACCATGAAAACGATATGTTTATGAAAGAAAGGGAAGAAATAGATGAAGTGTTCCTTAAACAAGAACCTATGCTAAAACATAACCTTCCCATTGAAATTCTTGGGGATCCCCCTCCACCCAAGGGTGATCCCGTGTTCGAACTCAAGTCCTTACCTGATAATCTCAAGTATGCTTATCTTGACGAAAAAGAAATATATCATGTTATTATTAGTGCTAATCTTTCAGAGAAAGAAGAAGAAAGATTATTGAAAACTCTGAAGAAGCACCGAGCTGCTATTGGATATACTCTGGACGATCTTAAGGGCATTAGTCCCACATTATGTAAACACAAAATTTCAGTGGAGAAAGATGCCAAACCAGTTAGAGATCCTCAAAGCCGATTAAACCCCAAAATGAAGGAAGTGGTAAGAAAGGAGATTCTAAAACTCCTTGAGGCGGGTATTATTTATCCCTTTGCTGATAGTGAATGGGTAAGCCCTGTCCATTGGTCCCTAAAAAGGGAGGTATTACCATTGTTCCTAATGATAAAGATGAATTGATCCCGCAAAGAATTATTACAGGCTATAGGATGGTAATTGATTTCCGTAAGTTAAATAAAGCTACTAAGAAAGATCATTACCCTTTACCTTTTATTGATTAAATGCTAGAAAGGCTATCCAAACACACACATTTTTGCTTTCTAGATGGTTATTCTGGCTTCTCTCAAATACCTGTGCCCGCGAAGGATCAATCTGAAACTACTTTTACTTGCCCTTTTGGTACTTTTGCTTATAGACGTATGCCTTTTGGTTTATGTAATGCACCTGCTACCTTTCAAAGATGCATGATGGCTATATTTTCTGATTTTTGTGAAAAGATTTGTGAGGTATTCATGGATGACTTCTCCGTCTATGGATCCTCTTTTGATGATTGTTTGAGCAACCTTGATCGATTTTTGCAGAGATGCGAAGACACTAGTCTCGTCTTGAATTCAGAAAAGTGTAACTTTGTGGTTAATGAAGGTATTGTCTTGGGGCACAAGATCTCCGAGAGAGGTATTGAAGTTGATAAAGCAAAAGTTGATGCTATTGAAAAGATGCCATGTCCCAAGGACATAAAAGGTATAAGAAGTTTCCTTGGTCATGCCGGTTTTTATAGGAGGCTCATTAAGGACTTTTCTAAAATCTCTAGGCCTCTGACTAATTATTGCAAAAAGATATTCCTTTTGTCTTTGATGATGATTGTGTAGAAGCATTTGAAACACTTAAGAAAGCTTTGATCACTGCACCTATTGTTCAGCCACCTGATTGGAATTTACCTTTTGAAATTATGTGTGATGCTAGTGATTATGATGTAGGTGTTGTTTTAGGGCAAAGAGTCGATAAGAAATTGAATGTTATCCAGTATGCTAGTAAGACTCTTGATACTGCCCAGAGAAATTATGCTACTACTGAAAAAGAGTTCTTAGCAGTTGTGTTTGTATGTGATAAGTTTAGGCCTTATATTGTTGATTCCAAATTTACTATTCACACTGATCATGCTGCTATTAAATATCTTATGGAAAAGAAAGATGCTAAGCCTAGACTCATTAGATGGGTTCTCTTGCTCCAAGAATTTGACTTGCATATTATTGATAGAAAGGGAGTTGAGAACCCCGTTGCAGACAACTTGTCTAGGTTAGATAATGTTCTTGATGACCCACTGCCTATTAATGATATTTTCCTGATGAACAATTAGCGGTTGTCAATGCTTCTCGTGCTATTCCTTGGTATGCTGATTATGCTAATTACATTGTTGCTAAATATATACCGCCTAGTTTCACATACCAGCAAAAGAAAAAGTTCTTTTATGATTTAAGACATTACTTCTGGGATGATCCACACCTGTATAAAGAAGGAGTAGATGGTATTATTAGACGTTGTGTGCCTGAGCATGAACAGGAACAAATCCTACACAAGTGTCACTCTGAATCTTATGGAGGACACCACGCTGGAGATAGAACTGCACACAAGGTACTACAATCTGGTTTTTATTTGGCCTACTCTCTTCAAAGATGCTCGTAAGTTTGTCTTATCTTGTGATGAATGTCAAAGAATAGGTAACATTAGTAGACGTCAAGAAATGCCTATGAATTATTCTCTTGTTATTGAACCGTTTGATGTTTGGGGCTTTGATTACATGGGACCTTTTCCTGCCTCCAATGGTTATACACATATTTTAGTTGCTGTTGATTACGTTACTAAGTGGGTAGAAGCTATTCCAACTAGAAGTGCTGATCATAACACTTATATTAAAATGCTTAAAGAAGTTATTTTTCCGAGGTTTGGAGTCCCTACATATCTTATGACTGATGGTGGTTCTATAGGACCTTGAGAAGAGGTGTCTAGAGGGGGGGTGATTAGACACTAAGTACCAAAGTTGAAGTTTTTAACTTCTTTAGGTTTAAGTGGAGTTTAGGCACAAGTTTAAAATTCACAACATATAGCAAGCAAGCATGCAAAGAGTATATGAGCAGCGGAAAGTAAAGCATGCAACTTGCAAGAATGTAAAGGGAAGGGTTTTGGAGGATTCAAACGCAATTAGAGACACGGATGTTTTTGGCGTGGTTCCGATAGGTGGTGCTATCATACATCCACGTTGATGGAGACTTCAACCCATGAAGGGTAACGGTTGCACGAGTCCACGGAGGGCTCCACCCACGAAGGGTCCACGAAGAAGCAACCTTGTCTATACCACCATGGCCGTCGCCCATGAAGGACTTGCCTCACTAGCGGTAGATCTTCACAAAGTAGGCGATCTCCTTGCCCTTACAAACTCCTTGGTTCAACTCCACAATCTTGTCGGAGGCTCCCAAGTGACACCTAGCCAATCTAGGAGACACCACTCTCCAAGAAGTAACAAATGGTGCGTTGATGATGAACTCCTTGCTCTTGTGCTTCAAATGATAGTCTCCCCAACACTCAACTCTCTCTCATAGGATTTGGATCTGGTGGAAAGAAGATATGAGTGGAAAGCAACTTGGGGAAGGCTACAGATGAAGATTCATATGGTAGGAATGGAATATCTTGGCCTCAACACATGAGTAGGTAGTTCTCTCTCAGAACTGGTAAGTTGGAAGTGCAGGTTTGTTCTGATGGCTCTCTCCACGAATGAAGAGGAGGTGGAGGGGTATATATAGCCTCCACACAAAATCTAACCGTTACACACAATTTACCAATCTCGGTGGGACCGAATCAACAAACTTGGTTGGACCGATTTAGTAAACCTAGTGACCGTTAGGATTTTTGGTGGGACCGAAATGCAACTCGGTAGGACCGATATGATTAGGGTTAGGGCATAACGTGATCTTGGTGAGACCGATTACACAAACTCGGTGAGACCGATTTTGGTAATTAGCTAACTAGAGAGTTGGTCAGGCAAACTCGGTGGGACCGATTACTCAAACTCGGACCGATTTTGGTAATAAGTTAACCAGAGAGTTTGCATTGTAACCTCGGTAGTACCGATTACAAAAACTCGGTGAGACCGATTTTGGTAATGGACATACACAGAGAGATTGCAATCCCATCTCGGTGAGGCCGAGATCCCTATCGGTGAGACCGATTTGCCTAGGGTTTGTGGCAGTGGCTATGACATTTGAACTCGGTGGCGCCGGATAGAAAGAATTGGTATGGCCAAGTTTGACTTTAGGTTTAGGTCATATGTGTGGAAGTGGGAAAGTAGTGGAGGGTTTTGGAGCATATCACTAAGCACATGAAGCAAGAGGCTCATTAAGCAACACCTCATCCCTTCTTGATAGTATTGGCTTTTCCTATAGACTCAATGTGATCTTGGATCACTAAAATATAAAATGAAGAGTCTTGAGCTTGAAGCTTGAGCCAATCCTTCGTCCTTAGCATCTTGAAAGAGTTCCACATCCTTTAGTCCATGCCACTCCACTGTTGAACTTATCTGAAACATACTAGATAAAAAGTGTTAGTCCAACAAGAGATATGTTGACATTAATTACCAAAGCCACCTAGGGAGCACTTGTGCTTTCAGGTTCACACTTTATTCATGGTGCTTTCTGTAAGATGCTCGCTAAGTATGATGTCAATCATAGAATCGCATCCCCTTATCACCCGTAGTCTAGTGGTCAAGTAGAGTTGAGAAATAGAGAGCTCAAATTAATTTTGCAAAATACTATGAATAGATCTAGAAAGAATTGGTCCAAAAAACTTGATGATGCATTATGGGCCTATAGAACTACATACAAAAATCCTATGGGTATGTCTCCATATAAGATGGTTTATGGAAAAGCATGTCATTTACCTCTTGAACATGAACATAAAGCATATTGGGCTATTAAAGAGCTCAAGTATGACTTCAAACTTGCCGGTGAGAAGAGTTTGTTTGATATTAGCTCACTTGATGAATGGAGAACCCAAGCATATGAGAATGCCAAGCTTTTCAAAGAAAAAGTCAAATGCTGGCATGATAAGAGGATACAAAAGCGTGAGTTTAACATGGTAGATTATGTGTTATTATTCAACTCTCGGTTAAGATTTTTTGCAGGAAAACTTCTCTCAAAATGGGAAGGCCCCTACGTTATCGAGGATGTCTATCGTTTTGGTGCTATAAAAATCAACAACTTCGAAGGCACAAATCTGAGGGTGGTTAACGGTCAAAGAATTAAACATTATATTTCAGGTAATCCTATCAATGTTGAAACTAATATTATTGAAACCATAACCCCCGAGGAATACATAAGGGACACTTTCTAGAACGTTCCAGACTCCGAAAAGGCATAGGTATGTGGTACGGTAAGTAAACCGACTCCAAAACTACTCTAATGGCAATTTTTATCAGTTTTGGATTATTTAAGAATTTTAGGAAGAAAGAGTAGTCCGAAAGAGACACGAGGCTCCCACGAGAGAGGAGCCCCCCCCCCCTGTAGGGCGCGCCCCCCTCTATTGTGGGCACCTCGTGTGCCTCCTGGACTCCGTTTTCTTGTATGTTACATATTTTGGTCGGTAAAAATTCATTATATATACTCCCAAAGGTTTTGACCACCGTATCACGCAAATATCTTCTATTTTCGTTTTGTGCTGTTTCCGTTGCAGATTTAGAGCACCATGACTTCTCCCTCCTCCAACAACGAAGACAAGGATGCTTGGCTATTGAAGATAGAGTTGAAAAGAGAGGAACCAGAAGAGATCAACAAGGGTGAAGGCATCAAGAAGGCCATGGAGGTCCAAGCTACGGTGGTGAAAGAAGAAGACATCCCTCGACCTTTACCTAACCTTTTCACTCCAACAGAGATTGAAGCTTTCAAGATGATTGAGTTAGCCCGCATACAGAACAAGTATCTCACACAGGAGAATATTTTGTTGAAGGATCATATTGCTGGGCTCAAGGGCATTATCCGCAAGTTGGAGGAGCTTTTACGCTCGATGTGCGATCATCCACCGTCATCATCACCACCTCCATCACCTCCGAGGAAATAATCACATGGGTATGGGCACTCCCCTTGGCAACTGCCAAGCTTGGGGGAGGTACCCCGGTATCGTATCACCATCACACTCCTATCTTTACCTCTTTATTTATTTCGATCCATTTAGTAGTATCTTGATCTAGTAGATTGAAGTTTTGATATCAAGTAGTTTTGAGTTTTGCATTGTGATCTCTTTATGTAAGCGAGTCCGTGTGCTATCTATAATAAAGATTAGTGTTGAGTCAAGGGATTTGCTATGTTGCTATGATCTTGAGAAAGTAGAAAGAACAAAAGAGTTCATATTGATCTTATGGATAGTGATAACTTCACACATAGAAAGTATGAGGCATAAAAATTGTTGAGAGTTGATGAACGTAGCCTTGGTCATCGTTGCAATTAATAGGAAGTGATAAGGAAAGAGGGGTTCACATATAGATATATTATCTTGGACATCTTTTATGATTGTGAAGCACTCATTAAGTATGACATGCTAAAAGAGTTGATGTTGGACAAGGAAGACAACGTAATGGTTTATGTTTTCCGACATCTCAGTAAAACTATATTGTTATTGACCTTCCAAACATGTTGAGCTTGCCTTTTCCCATCTTGCTAGCCAAATTCCTTGCACCAAGTAGAGATACTACTTGTGCTTCCAAATATCCTCAAACCCAGTTTTGCCATGAGAGTCCACCATACCTACCTATGGATTGAGTAAGATCCTTCAAGGAAATTGTCATCGATGCAAGCAATCAAAATTGCTCTCTAAATATGTATGACTTATTTGTGCAGAGAAAATTAGCTTTGTACGAACTTGTTGTGGAGGTAATAAAAGCGACGGATTGCATAATGAAGGTCCACATAAAAGGGGCAATATAAAGTGACGTTCTTTTGCATTAAGATTTCGTGCATCAACCCTAAACGCGCATGACAACCTCTGCTTCCCTCTGCGAAGGGCCTATCTTTTACTTTATGTTTTTACTTTATGCTTGAGTCAAGGTGATCCTCACCTTTCCCCTTTTTCATTTTATCCTTTGGCAAGCTCCTCGTGTTTGAAAGATCATGATACATATATCCAATTGGATGTAAGTTGGCATATGCTATTATTGTTGACATCACCTAAAGGTGAATACGTTGGAGGCAACACAATAAGCCCCTATCTTTCTCAGTGTCCGGCTGAAACTCTATAACCACAAGTATTGCGTGAGTGTTAGCAATTATGGGAGACTATGAGATAGTTGAGTATGTGAGCTTGTTGAAAAGCTCTATTATTGACTCCTTCTGATGTTATGATAAATTGCAATTGCTTCAATGACTGAGATTATAGTTTGTTAGTTCTCAATAAGTTTATGAACCATACTTGACATTGTGAATTGCTTATTACTTGAGCATAGGAAATCATATGACAAAATCTATATATGTTGTTGTTATTAGAATGACCATGATGCCCTCATGTCCGTATTTTATTTTTATCGACACCTCTATCTCTAAACATGTGGACATATTTTTCGATTTCGGCTTCCGCTTGAGGACAAGCGAGGTATAAGCTTGGGGGAGTTGATACGTCCATTTTGCATCATGCTTTTATATCAATATTTATTGCATTATGGGCTGTCATTGCACATTATATCTCAATACTTATGGCTATTCTCTATTATTTTACAAGGTTTACCATGAAGAGGGGGAATGCCGGCAGCTGGAATTCTGGCTGGAAAAGGAGCAAACGTTGGAAACCTATTCTGCAAAACTCCAAAAGTCCAGAAACTCCACGAAACAACTTTTTGGATTTATTAAGAATTTATGAGCGAAAGAAATAGGCCAGGGGGCCCACACCCTGTCCAGGAGACAAGGGGCGCGCCCACCCCTGTAGGGCGCGACCCCCTATCTCCTGGGCCCCCTGGTGGGCCTCCAGCATCCATCTTCTGCTATATCATCACTTTTACCCTGGGCAAAATCGTGGGCAAGCTCACGGGGAGAAACTCCGCCGCCACGAGGTGGAACCTTGGCAGAATCAATCTAGGGCTCTGGCAGAGCTGTTCTGCCGAGGACACTTCCCTCTGGGAGGGGGAAATCATCACCAACATCATCACCAATGATCCTCTCATCGGGAGGGGGTCAATCTCCATCAACATCTTCACCAGCACCATCTCCTCTCAAAACCCTAGTTCATCTCTTGTATCCAATCTTGTATCAAAACCACAAGTTGGTACATGTGGGTTGCTAGTAGTGTTGATTACTCCTTGTAGTTGATGCTAATTGGTTTACTTGGTGGAATATCATATGTTCAGATCCTTTATGCATATTATTACCCCTCTGATTATGAACATGAATATGCTTTGTGAGTAGTTACGTTTGTTCTTGAGGACATGGGTGAAGTCTTGCCATTAGTAGTCATGTGAATTTGGTATTCGTTCGATATTTTGATGAGATGTATGTTGTCTTTCCTCTAGTGGTGTTATGTGAATGTCGACTACATGACACTTCACCATTATTTGGGCCTAGAGGAAGGCATAGGGAAGTAATAAGTAGATGGTGGGTTGCTAGAGTGACAGAAGCTTAAACCCTAGTTTATGCGTTGCTTCGTTAGGGGTTGATATGGGCCCATTTGTTTAATGTTGTGGTTAGGTTTACCTTAATACTCCTTTTTGTAGTTGCGGATGCTTGCAATAGGGGTTAATCATAAGTGGGAGGCGTGTCCAAGTTAGGGCAGTACCCAAGTGCCGGTCCACCCACATATCAAATTATGAAAGTACCGAATGCGAATCTTACGAACATGATGAAAACTAGCTTGACGATAATTCCCAATGTGTCCTCGGGAGCTCCTTCCTCATTATTAGAATTTGTCTAGGCTTATCCTTTGCTACATAAAGGATTGGGCCACCTTTCTGCACTTTATTTACTTTATTTACTTTTTGCTCGTTACTATTTATCTTATCACAAAACTATCTATCACCTATTATTTCAGTGCTTGCAGAGGAAACCTTACTGAAAACCGCTTATCATTTCCTTATGCTCCTCGTTAGGTTTGACACTCTTACTTATCGCAAGGACTACGATAGATCCCCTACACTTGTGGGTCATCAGCATCGTCGTCGTGTTCATCGGGAGGGCTTGGTTGGAACAGGCGATGGAAAAGAGGCCTGGCGTACCGCAGAACGGAGGAAACGGCCTTGTGTTCGATCGACCATGTTCGAAACGGGGTCCTGTTGATCGGGAGGGGTCTGGCGTACCGCAAAACAGAGGAAACGGACCTCCTATGGTCGAAACGGGGGTCCTGTTGATTGGGAGGGGTGTGGCATACCGCAAAACGAACGAAACAGACCTCCTACGGTCGAAACGGGGGTCCTGTTGATCGGGAGGGGTGTGGCGTACTGCAAAACAGGACTCCACGGACCTCCTACGGTCGAAACGGGGGTCCTATTGATCGGGAGGGGTGTGGTGTATCGCAAAACGGACGAAACAGACTTGTGTTGGAGCGCTATGGTCGAAACGGGGGTCCTGTTCATCGGGAGGGGTGTGGCATACCGCAAAACGGGACTCCACAGGATACTGTTCATCTCCACCGTCGACCTCCTCCAGCCTCCACGGGCTACTGTTCATCCACCGCCGACCTCCTCCAGCCTCCACCTGCGACTGTTCATCCACGGGCTCCTGTTCATCCAGCCTCCACCGCGCGCTACTCCAACGACTACTGTTCAACCACCCCTCTCCATGGGCTCCTGTTCAACCACCCCTCCACGGGCTACTGTCATCCACCCCTCCACCGTCTATTGTTCATCCAGCCCTCCACGGGGTCGTCCTGTTCATCCAGCCCTCCACGGGGTCCTGTTCATCCAGCCCCAACCGGCTCGATCGATTGGGGTCCTGTTCATCCAGAGGCAACACCAGGGTCCTGTTCATCCACTCCCACCGCTCACTATTCATCCAAACCCCCCGCAACACTCACTGTTCATCCAGAGAGGCAGCATTGATCGGCTTCAGTTATCAGCAGTAGCGAAGGAATCACTCGATCAGGTTCAGTTAGCAGCCATCGATCAATTGCTCGGGTTCAGTAACGCATAGCCTGTAGTGCAATCTCTCGGGTTTAGTTAGAGCCCAACGCCTCGCTCGGGTTCAGTTATAGCCAATGCCTCGCACACACGCGCGTACATGTACGAGAGAAACGCGCATCGCTCGGCCCCCGACCACCCACTGTAAATGGGAACTCCCCGAAATTTTCCTCGCCCTCGCTTCTACCACGGTTTTTTCCGTCATGGACGGCCCAAAGAATGTCATGCAGCTGCGTCTCCAGCCCGCCCAGGACGAAAAGCCATTTTCTGTCATGATTTTTTGTCATAGAAGTAGGAGCCCACCACATCTATGATGATACCGGGTTTTGTCACAATTATCATCATAGAAGTGTCATATGTATGACAGAAAAAAAATTCGTTCGACCCAAAATGTCACGGATGTGTCTTTTTTTTGTAGTGGAGGCTCCTCACAAGTCCCACACACCTACACAAACAAACAAGAACTCGCAACCAACACAATAAAGGGGTTGTCAATCCCTTCACGGCCACTTGCGAAAGTGAGATCTAATAGGGATAATATGATAAGATAAATATATTTTTGGTATTTTATAATATAGATTGGAAAAGTAAAGATGCAAATAAAAGTAGATTGAAAGCTTATATGATAAGAGATAGACCCGGGGGCCATAGGTTTCACTAGTGGCTTCTCTCAAGATAGCATAATTATTATGGTGGGTGAACAAATTACTGTCGAGCAATTGATAGAAAAGCGGATAGTTATGAGATTATCTAGGCATGATCATGTATATAGGCATCACGACAAGTAGACCGAAACGATTCTACATCTAGTACTATTACTCCACACATCGACCGCTATCCAGCATGCATCTAGAGTATTAAGTTCATGAAGAACAGAGTAACGCATTAAGAAAGATGACATGATGTAGAGGGATAAACTCATGCAATATGATATAAACCCCATCTTTTTATCCTCGATGGCAACAATACAATACGTGCCTTGCTGCCCCTGCTGTCACTAGGAAAGGACACCGCAAGATTGAACCCAAAGCTAAGCAATTCTCCCATTGCAAGAAAGATCAATCTAGTAGGCCAAACCAAACTAATAATTTGAAGAGACTTGCAAAGATGACTTAATCATACATAAAAGAATTCAGAGGAGATTCAAATATTTCTCATAGATAAACTTGATCATAAACCCACAATTCATCGAATCTCGACAAACACACCGCAAAAAGAGTTACATCGAATAGATCTCCAAGAAGAGAAAGGAGAACTTTGTATTGAGAATCAAAGAGAGAGAAGAAGGCATCTAGCTAACAACTATGGACCCGAAGGTCTGCGGTAAACTACTCACAACTCATCGGAGAGGCCTTGGAGATGATGTAGAGGCACTCCGTGATCGATTCCCCCTCTGGTGGAGCGACGGCGAAGGCTCCAAGATGGGATCTCGCGTATACATAAGGTTACAGCGGTGGAAATAGTTTTTCATGGTCACTTCTGATGTTTTCGGGGTACATGGATATATGTAGGAGGAAGAAGCAGGTCGGTGGATGCTCGAGGGGCCCATGAGGGTGGGGGCGCTCCCACCTATAGGGGGCGCGCCGGGCACCCTCGTGGCCGCCTCGCTTGTTTCTTGACTTCCACTCCAAGTCCTCTGGATCACGTTTGTTCCAAAAAGATCGCTCCCGAAGGTTTCATTCCATTTGGACTCCATTTGATATTCCTTTTCTTCGAAACACTGAAATAGGCAAAAAAATAGCAATTTGGGCTGGGCCTCCGGTTAGTAGGTTAGTCCAAAAAATGATATAAAAGTGTAAAGTAAAGCCCATAAACATCCAAAACGGGTAATATAATAGCATGGAACAATCAAAAATTATAGATACGTTGGAGACGTACCAAGCATCCCCAAGCTTAATTCATGCTCGTCCTCGAGTAGGTAAATGATAAAAACAGAATTTTTGATGTGGAATGCTACCTAGCATAATTCTCAATGTAATTTTCTTTATTGTGGCATGATTGTTCAGATCCAAATGATTAAAGATAAAAGCTTATAAAACATAAAAATAGTAATACTTTGAAGCATACTAACAAATAATCATGTCCTATCAAAATAACATAGCCAAAGAAAACTTATCCCTACAAAATCATATAGTTAGGCCATGCTTCATCTCTATTACACAAAATACTCCCCTTATGCATAACCCCAATGACGAGCCGGGCAATTGGTTCATACTTTTTAACTCGCTTCAGCCTTTTCAATTCTTACGCAATACATGAGCGCAAGCCATGGACATAGCAATATGTGTGGTATATGGTGGTGGTTATGAAGACAAAAAGGGAGAAGATAGTCTCACATCAACTAGGCGTATCAACGGGCTATGGAGATGCCCATTAATAGATATCAATGTGAGTGAGTTGGTGTCGGGGAAACTGATCCACGAACACCTATGGGGCCGGCGGACCAAGCCCCTTTCGGTTCGGCGAGGGGCGGAGGTCGCACGAAGAGCAGATCAAGGCGAAGCACACGAGCAGTTTACCCAGCTTCGGAGCTCTCCGGAGAGATAATACTCCTACTGTTGCTTGTCTGATTGTATTCTGTTCTTGCTCGAGAGAGCTAAGTGTTTTCTGGCTTACGAATGAGTCGAACCTCCTCTACGTTGTGCATGGGCCTCCTTTTATACGCTCAAGGGGTCACCGACAGGTGGCAACGCAGAGAAGGGTAAAAGTGTAAAAAGAGGAGTGGTTGGTACAACTACCTATACAGTGTATCCTACCTAACCCTGACGGCAGGGGACAAGGGCACTAAATGCCCGTCTGTGTCGCCCAAACAGTGCAGAAAGGTACCGTCAGGGACGCCACCGCTCGCCATGATGGCAGTCTTGTCAGCTTCGCATGCCACTGCGCACCGCTGGCTGCACAGCCTTCCGCCACGCGCGCCTGGAAAGGCCCCCAGAGCGACACGTTGGTGGATGTGCTGGAGCGTGGGTACAGAGTGGCCGCCTGCCGCGGCAAGCGCCTTGCCGCGGCCGTTGTCTTGTCGGGTCCGGAAGCTTGTCGCTCACCGGGCCTCGAGATGCCTTGGTTGGTCTTCCCGGCAAGCTCCTCTTACCGGGTCCTTGTTGCCTTGCCGGGGCGCGTGGCGCGTCGCGGCAAGTTCCTTGGGATGCCTTGGTTGGCCTTCCCGGCAAGCTCCTCTTGCCGGGGCCTTGTCTCCTTGGCTTGAATACTTTATTCTTGAATGGCTCCAAAGGAACCACGGAGGACCTTGGCGGTCGCCCGGCAAGCCTTGCCGCGGGGTGCTGCAACTGCCCGTGCACAAGTTCGGGATACTAGGGTACCCCTACTCTAGTACACCGACAGGAGCCCCCGGGCCTGGGCCACACACGGTGCCGAGCGCTGTTGGGCCAGGCCCAAAACAGGGCACGGGCACACGCAGCCTGGGTTACACCGAATCTTGCTCCATATCCACCGCGCCCTCCCCTAACGGCACGCGTTGAATGCGGCGTCATGGGAGAGATCGTGGGTGGTTTCTTTATTCCGAAGGGCGAAACGTCCGCCCCCTCCCTCTTTATAAGCAGAGGAAACAGGGGCAGTTCGCCCACCTCGCCGTCTGTTGCTCCAACTCCAGAAATCTCCGCCGCTCCCCACTTCTTCTCGAAGCAGAAAAGAGAGCAGCGTTCCGCCCCCCATTGCCACCAGCATCACCAATGCCGCCGATCTCCCCCACCACCTCCGCCATGGCTCCAAAAGCCGACAAGGGGAAGGGCGTGAAGTCGGCCGAGGCACAGCGGCTCGCGGCGCTGCGGAAGGAGCGGGCCCTCTTCCCCCCTCAGCTCGGTGCGCAGGAGCTGAGGGAGTACTACTACCTCTTCTGGTCGATGGAGACGCGTGCGCATCCGCGCACGAGGGTACTCCCTGCTGCAGCTTCGGAACTGGCTCCAAGCGGGTACCCGTTCTTCGCATTGTTCTTCTACTGCGGGCTCTGCCCGCCCTTTTCTGATTTCTTCTGCGACATCATGAACACCTACGGGTTCCGCCTCCTTGACTTCACCCCCAACGCCGTTCTGACCATGGCAGTTTTCGCACATTTGTGCGAAAACTTTGTCGGAGTCCACCCAAATGTAGCCCTTTTCCGCCACTTCTTCATGCCTCGGGTAGAGAGAAGAGAGCCGCTTGCCGGAGGGATCGCTTGGATCTCGAGAGTCGGCAAGAAGGAGGCGTATCTGGAGGGTGAGCTCCGCAGCAAGTGGGAGGAGTGGAGAGCGGAGTGGTGCTGGATCGTCGAGGAGAACCCGCAGCCGTTCACTGCCCTGCGCCAAGCCCCAATAGTGCGTGGCAATGATTGGAGCAATGTGGCCCCGGAGGACGACAGGCTGAAGATCGCCGTCACCCGAATCCTTCGCCTCAGGCTTGCTGGGCTCACTGTAAGCGCAGTTGGCGCAGACTTTCTTCGCCGTCGCATTGCCCCCCTACAGGAGAGGGGGAGACCAACCTAGGAGTTCAAGAACTCGTCGGATATCATGAGGCTGCGCCCGGGCCTTAACATCAATTTCACCATCCTGGAACTGGATGCAATGCTCCTGGAGTTGTTTAAACGAGATCCCCAACATCCATTCACGCTGCCGAGGAGCGTCGTTCCGTTGTGCAACAATTCGTCGCTTGACCGGATCCGCGCGATGATGCTGTTGTGCGATTCGCACGGAATCGCCCCAACCTGGCAAGAACCTGCGGATGACGTCGTACAAGCGTTCTTGAACGACTTGGTAGAAGTGCCGGTCCGCACCGACGAACAGAAAAGCCTCACCCGCGACACTACCGACGCGGAGCTGCAGCGCGTCGCCACTAGGGCAGAAGAGGTTGCGGCAGCAGCTGCCGCGGGCGCATTCGGGTTCACCGTGGAGGAGGCGGAGGCGGCAGAGGCGGCAAACCTTGCCAAGCACGCGGAGTTTGCTGGCGAGGAAGATCTTGCCGGCCCTGAAGCTGAGCCGAGCGAGGCCGGCGAGGAAGAGCCCGAGCCTTCAGATAGCTTGCCGCAGGCGGAGCCCCCGGCCCCGCCAAGAAGGCGTCTTCGCAGGGCCGGGGACGTAGCGGGGCGGCAAACGAGCCAACAGCCGCCAAGCCGTGCGACATGCTCTACCGCGGCAAGCAATGTTGCGGCGGGAGCGCCTCACGCTGCTGCGGCAACTAGAGCGGGATCTTCCCGGCCCACCGCCACCGCCCCTGCCAAGCGGGCAAGGGATCCTACTCCTCCGCCTTGCCGCACTGGAGGGGAGCCGGACTTCGATCTCTCCGCGCTCAGCTCCGACGAGGAGGAAGAAGAGTAAGTTTCTTTGGTGTTCTTGTAGTTCTTCAATTCTTGCTATTTTTGTCTTGTATCTGACTTGCTTCAATCTGAACCTATTCCTTTTCAGGACGCTGGCCCAGAGAGCGGTGAAGAGAGCCAAGGCCTCGGTGATTGTCATCGAAGATGATCCCACCGTGTCAGCAGGGGTGTGTCTGAGACCACCTTGACGGACCCTGCAGCCACTCCCCAAAGCAGCCCCCAGCGCAGCCCCCAGCGTAAGTTTGTAGTTTTACTTCCTGCTGTCGGGCGCGCACGGGTGCTCTTTTCTCTACTGATATCTTGCTTGTTGATTTGTGTAGGAGCAGAACAGCCTCACCAGGAGGGCCCGGAAGCCGCCCCCGAAGTGCCATCTGCTTCGCCTACGCCGCCAAGGGAGGAGTCCCCGGCAAGGGAGCGCTCTCCGGCAAGGGAGAACTCCCCGGCAAGGGACAGTTCTCCGGCAAGGGACGGCACCAGTGATCCTCCGGCGGTTGAGACCGCGACCGCAGATCCTAGTACAGGTAATCTTCTTGCCTGAAATCTTCCCTTGGGTTCTTCTTCTTCTGAATTCCTTTCTTGGATTTTTGCTTGACTTTTCTCCCTTCTTCGTTCTTCAGATCCATCTGCTGCGGAGCCAATGGAGACTGAGGACGCCGGCGAGGAAGGCGCGCGTGGCAGCAACGACGACGCCGCCGCCAACGAAGAAGGGGCCGGTGCTGATGAGCCCGCCGGCGAAGAGGCCGCCAAGGCTGCCGCCGCAGAAGCTGGTGAGGGGTCGGGCGATTGCACTGACAGCCCTGAGGACGCAGGAGCGCCAGGCGCTGCGCCGACCGCCGATCCCTCCGCCGCTGCCGCGGAGCCAGGCTCCGAAGAGACCCAGCCCGGCGCCTACTTGAAGGCCGGTGACGGTATCTTCATCAAGCTTCCCTGGGCGTCGAGCTCCAGGGCACCGGTCGAAGGAGAAGCTTTTGACGAGGAGGTGCTCGCCTCCGCTGGGCTGGCGCTGGTCGATGCGCCAAGCAGCAGCAGCGGCGAGTCTAAGGAGGAGCAGCTGCTGTGGAAGCTGCTGTCACTCTACCGCGCACGACAAGCCAAGCTGGCTTCCCGGGAAGCGCTTGTCGCGAAGGCGGGAGTCGATATGGAGAAACGCGCGGAGGAGCTCCGGGGCCTCAATCAAGAAGCTCTCCGGTCCCTGGCACAGGAGCGGGAGCGACTCGCCGAGGAGCGTACAGCCTTCCTTCTCGAGAAGGCCGAAGCTGAGGAGGAACAAAGGCTTGCTACCGAGAAGCAGTCCGCGCGAGAAGGCGAGTTGGTGCAGCGGAAGGCCAACCTTGACAGCTACAAGGAGGAGCTTGCCGAGCACGAGCAAGCGATTGGCGGGGCGCTCAAGGAAGCAAAGGACGCTGCCGCAGCTGCCGAGGCCGCCAAGAAAGAGCTGGAGGCGAAGGTGGCGCAGCTGGAGGCCAATATCAGGAAGAGCGGCGAGGAGCTTGCCGCGCTCAAGCGTGAGCGCGAGAAGGATGCTGCCGCCCATGGTGAGCTGCAGGGTCTTCTCGCTGAGAGGAACAAGGAGCTCAGCGCCGCCAAGGACTCCAACGCGGATCTCGAGTTGAAGCTGGCTACGCTGACTCAGACGCTGGACGCCGCCAAGGAGCGAGAGGTGACCTTGTCGGAGAAGATCAAGGTCGACGAGGCGCTGCTGGCGAGCATCACCGTTACCCAGAACTCATTTAGGGAGACGGTGGAGCATTGGACCGAGGGTCTGGTGAATATCGCCGCAGTCATCGGCGGGGAGCTGGCGCAGCTGGGGATGGAGGACTTTGGGTATCCCTCCGACGAGCATCTCCAACCCAGCGCCAAGCTCAGCCTGTTCTTCAAGAGCGTGGCGACGGCACTCCAGCGGCTCCGGGAGAGGATCCCAAAGCAGCTGGCCGACGAGTCGCGCAGGATTTGCGCAGGGGCTCCTAGAAGGTGCTGATGAAGGTGGCCTTCCGCAACCCAGGCCTTAACCTCACCAACGTCCTCAGGTCCTTGCCGCCTGACGCCGATCTGGATGCGCTCAAGGCCCTTGCCGCACCCATTGTGGACAAGGTGAGCGAGATCAAGAGGGTTGAGGGCGATCGCGTAGACTAGGCCGCCCGTTTCTCTTTCTCCTTGTCGCTGCTAGCCATATTATAAGAACAATCTGTTAGAGCTGCGACAAGTTATCTTGTAATATAACTCTATTTCTGTTATCATTGCTACGTTATTTCCTTTACTAGATTCCTTCCTTTGTATGTTTTTACCCTACGCTTTTAGGGAACTTGTCGGCGCAGGCACCCGAGCCGCGAGCGCTGAGTGCGGGACGTCAACAGCCTGCTAGCGGTGCCGCTTCCGACAAGAAACCTTGTCGCGACTAGTTGCAGCACACTTAAGTTGTTGAGCGGACTCGAAACAAAGTAAGGGCGCAACTAGCTACGAGTTGGTTCCTCCGCGCACAGGTTTTCCATACAAAGCACGGTCGTTCGAGGAAGATAACTTAAAAATTAAAACTAATTGCTCAAACTTTGGCAACTTAGCTTTTCTGTCGTTTGCTTCCCGGCAAGGCGAAACTTCCTTAAACGACGCCTGGTCCACACCATTATCTTCTCCTTTCCCCCCCGGCAAACTTGTGTGCGAGGGAACCTTCCTTTCCTTTGTTGAGAAAAAGAAAGAAGAGAAAATAAAGATATGGAGCCTTTCGGCTCGTTATTGCTTACCGGGGGTAGGTGCTGCACAAAGTGTCAGATAACGCATGCAAGAAAGAATATAATGCATGAAATTGACAAGATGTGCGGAGCACATGAGCTTTACTTATGCATGGGATCTGCGCCCGGCTTTGTACAAAGGATTACATGCAACATCGGCAAGACTTGTACAAAAGGTGGTTGCCGGAACGGGTTCCGGCAACCGCGCCCTACGGGTAAAACTTACGAAGATGCTCAATATTCCAGGAGTTGCTCACCGGAGTGCCATCTTCGGTCTCAAGGCGGACAGCGCCAGGCCTAGTGACTCGTTTCACCCGATAAGGGCCTTCCCACTTCGGCGTCAACTTGTTGGAATTCTTGGCGGACTGAACGCGCCGAAGAACAAGGTCGCCTTCCTCGAAGCTTCTGGCATTAACTTTGCGGCTATGGTAGCGGCGCAAAGCTTGCTGGTATCGAGCAGCTCGTACAGCAGCCTGAAGACGATCCTCCTCAAGGAGCAGCGCGTCATCTTGTCGCAGCTGCTCTTGCTCAAGCTCATCATAAGCGAGCACTCGAGGTGATCCGTATACGAGTTCCGTGGGGAGAACTGCCTCTGCTCCATAGACTAGAGCGAAAGGTGTCTGGCCAGTGGCTCGATTTGGCGTCGTCCTGATCGACCAAAGAACCACCGGCAGCTCCTCGATCCAGTTTCTTCCGCACTTGCGCAGCCTGTCGAAAGTTCTGGTCTTGAGCCCGCGCAGCACTTCAGCATTTGCCCTCTCCGCTTGACCGTTGCTTCTCGGATGAGCAACAGAAGCGAAGCAGACCTTGGCGCCAAGATCTTGGACGTACTGCATGAAGGTGCGGCTCGTGAATTGTGTGCCGTTGTCGGTGATGATCCTGTTAGGGATCCCGAAACGGCAAACAATCGACCTGAAGAACTTGACTGCTGACTGTGCTGTCACCTTCCTCACTGGTTCCACTTCCGGCCACTTTGTGAACTTGTCGATTGCAACGTACAAGTACTCAAAGCCCCCGACAGCTCGGGGAAAGGGGCCGAGGATGTCGAGCCCCCAGACCGAAAATGGCCAGGATAAAGGGATCGTCTGGAGAGCTTGAGCTGGCTGGTGTATCTGCTTGGAATGGAACTGGCACGCTTCACACTTGGTTACTTGTGCAGTTGCATCCTGGAGGGCTGTCGGCCAAAAGAAACCTTGCCGGAAAGCTTTGCCGGCAAGTGCTCTTGCGCCAATGTGGTGACCACATATGCCTCCATGTATCTCTGCCAACAGCTTTTGTCCGTCCTCCCGGCAAATACACTTCAATTTCACACCGTTGAGTCTTCTTCTGTACAGTGTGCTGTCGACAAACTGGTACATACTTGACTACCGGGCTACTTTTTCCGCTTCTTCTTGCTCTTCGGGAAGTTCTCCTGTCTGAAGGAAATGGACAATCTGCTGCGCCCATGCTGGAGCTTGTGGCTCGACAACAAGGACTAAAGGCACATCTGTTGCTGCGGGAACATCCGCTTCTACGGCGAGAACCTGCGGTTCTGCCGGAGCTTGATGTTCCCCGGCAAGCTTGCCGGAGCAAAGCTTGTCGGGAGCGTCTGCTACGACGGAACAAACCATAAGGCTTGCCGGAGCAGACTGCTCCTCAGCATCCTTGGCGTTGATCTTGGGGACTTTCTTGGCGGTGGCTTCGGGGAGCTCTGCCGGAAAGTAGTCACCAGAAATCAACTTCCTCTTCTTGCCTAGTCCAGTTGATGGTGTTACGGATGGTTGAGTCAGCTTGAGCACAAAGATCCCTGGTTCCACAGGTAACTTTAGTGCGGCGCACTTCGACAGGCCATCAGCAATGTCATTCTGAGCTCTCGGAACATGTTCCATCTATAGGCCGTCAAAGTGCTCTTCTAGCTTTCTCACTTCATCAACATATGCTTCCATCAATGGACTCTGATAGTTCTTGTTCACTTGGCGGACGACAAGCTGTGAGTCACCCCTGACAATGAGCTTCTTGATCCCAAGGTCTGCTGCGATCCTGAGACCGGCAAGCAATCCTTCATACTCTGCAGTATTGTTGGTTGCTTGCTCCTTGGGAAAGTGCATCTGGACTACGTACTTGAGGTGCTCTCCGGTGGGTGCGACAAGCAGCACGCCCGCACCGGCGCCTTGCAGCGAGAAGGCACCATCAAAGTACATCAGCCACTCTTTGCTTGCCTCCTTGACGGGGATGCTCGTCTCTGGAATTTCTTCATCTGGTGTTGGCGTCCACTCTGCTATGAATTCTGCCAATGCTCTGCTTTGGATAGTTGAAGTGCTCTCAAACTTGAGGCCAAAGCTTGACAGTTCCAGCGCCCACTCGACAATCCTGCCTGTCGCTTCTGGATTTTGCAGTATCCTCTTCAGCGGAAAACGAGTGACGACTGTGATCTCATGTGCTTGGAAGTAATGGCGCAGCTTTCTCGAGGCCATGAGGAGGCCGAAAAGCAATTTCTGCACACCAGAGTACCTTGACCTAGCCCCCTGCAGAAGGGAACTGACAAAGTAAACTGGGCGCTGCACCATTCTCTTCTGCATCTTGTCATGCTCCTGCGCAGATCCATCCTTGTCGGGACCAGAGCTTGTCGGCGAAGCCCCCTGCTTGTCGCTGGATGCATCTGCCGTGGTTGCTGGCTCATCATCTGCCTCCCTCTCCGCCACTAACGCAGCACTAACCACTTGATTGGTTGCCGCTATATACAACAGCAACTTCTCTTGTGGCTTAGGTGCGACAAGTGTTGGAGTGGAGGACAGGTATCTCTTCAAGTCCTGCAGCGCAGCCTCCGCCTCCGGAGTCCATTTCATTGGACCTGCCTTTTTCAATATTTTGAAAAACGGCAGGGCGCGCTCAGTAGACCTAGAGATAAACCTGCTGAGAGCAGCCATACAACCGGCAAGCCTTCGTACATCCTTGACGCGCTTTGGTGCTTCGATCTGCTCAATGGCCTTGATCTTGTCGGGATTGGCTTCAATTCCCCGCTGAGACACGAAGAACCCGAGAAGCTTGCCGGAAGGGACTCCAAACACGCACTTCTCGGGGTTAAGCTTGAGGTTGATCTTGCGCAGATTTGCAAATGTTTCGTCTAAATCTTGAATCAGGGTCGCCCTGTCCTTGCTCTTAACCACTATGTCATCCATGTAGGCCTCCACATTTCTGTGCATCTACGGCTCAAAAGCGTGGTTGACTACCCTTGCAAATGTTGAACCAGCATTCTTCAAACCGAAAGGCATCCGTACGAAACAGTACGTGCCACACGGGGTGATGAATGCGGTCTTCTCCTCATCCTCTTCTGCCATGAAGATCTGATGGTATCCTGAGTATGCATCAAGAAATGAGAGCAAATCACATCCGGCCGTGGAGTCAACAATCTGATCTATGTGCGGCAAGGGAAATGGGTCTTTGGGACAAGCTTTATTGACATCAATGAAGTCGATACAAAGCCTCCATTTTCCATTAGCCTTGCGCACGACTACAGGATTGGCCAACCATGTAGGATGGAGCACTCCTCTGACAAGGCCTGCTGCTTCCAACTTCTTGATTTCTTCTGCGATGAATTCTTGGCGCTCCACTGCCTGTTTCCTGACTTTCTGCTTGACGGGCCGCGCATGAGGACAGACGGCAAGGTGGTGCTCAATTACTTTCCTGGGAACACCGAGGATGTCAGACGGTTGCCACGCAAACACGTCAACATTCGCCCGCAGGAAAGCAACGAGCGCGCTTTCCTATTTGGGGTCGAGAGTGGCACTGATGGTGAAGGTACCACCAGTGCCGTCCTCCTTGGTGGACACCTTCTTGGTCTCAGGTGGAGCTGCCATTGCCTTCTTACACTTGCCGGTGGAGCTCGATGGTGCGTCCTCGACGGTAGTGCAGCACTCCGAAGAGGTACACTTGCCGGAGTGGGCATCAGAACTCTTGCCGGACTTGGTCTTCCTCTTCCCCCCGGGAGCTTCAGCGGCAAGTGATTTGCGATCTGTTGCGGCTGCTGCTTCCCAGTAGATCTTGTCGGCGCAGATAAGGGCATCCTTCTTGTCGCCAGGGACAAAGATGACACTTATCGGGCCTGGCATCTTCAGTACGTTGTATGCATAGTGAGAGGCTGCCATGAACTTGGCAAGTGCTGGACGGCCAAGAATTCCATTGTAAGGCAATGGAAAGTCAGCAACATCAAACGTAACCCTCTCAGTCATGAAGTTCAACTCGCTGCCAAATGTTACTGGCAATGTGATCTTTCCCTTTGGCTTGCTCCTTCCCGGGTTGATTCCTTGAAATGTGCCGGTTTCTTCGAGCTCGCTGTCAGGGATCTGGAGTTTCTGGAGCACCACGGAGGAGATCAGGATCAAGCCGGCCCCGCCGTCAACTAACATCTTAGTGACCTTGAGGTTGCGGATAGTTGGTGAAACCAACATCCGCAAGCACCTAACCGCAGTTATGCGATCAGGGTGGTCCTCAATATCAAAGATGATAGGCGTGCTGGACCATTTCAGAGGCTTGCGTGACTCAACGGGTGGTTCTGCTGCACTGACTTCCCGCACCCACTGCTTGAGCTGGCGGTGTGAAGTATGCAGAGAAGCACCACCGTCAACGCACAGGACCTCTGTGGCTTTCTGGAACTCCTGCTCATGAGTCTCCTCATCACCCATGTCTTCATCGTCGTCGTCATCTTCATCCTTGTCGCGGCCGCGAGGAGGTCTGTCTCCTTGCCGCTGCTTGGCCTTGCCGCGGCGTCCTCCTCGGCCGGGACGTTTCTTGCCGGATCCTTCAGCACCTTCCTGGGCCTTCTCCTTGTCGTGCCGCTCGTATTCAGCTTTCTGTTGCTCAACAAGCTGCTCGACTTTATTGCAGCTCTAGAGATCATGGCCCTTGGTGCAGTGGATCTTGCAGTACTGCTTGTTGGTGCCGTCCTGCTTGTCGGCGACCGCTACAGCCTCTGCGGTAATCTCCTTGCCAGAGTCACCAGCTTTGGCTTTCTTGGCGCCACCACCGTTGTCGGACTGCTCAACAACTAGCACCTCTTTGCCTTTCTTGTTCCTGTTATTTCGCTGCCGGTTTTTCCTTGCCGGGGCTGCATCCTCACTGTCAGATCCTCCTGCTCCTATATTCTCTCCGGGGAGTCTCCTCCCTTCCTCAGCACGTGCACACTTGTCGGCCCGGGCATATAGCTCACTGACGTCTCTGATCTTGCACATCGCCATTTCCTCCCGCATCCCGCGGTTTCGCACGTTCTGATGGAACGCGCTGATCACCACGGCAGGGTGGACGTCTGGGATGTTGTGCTGCACACTGCTGAATCTCTGAATGTACTTGCGCAGGGGTTCTCCTTCCTTCTGGGCGAGCAGATGAAGGTCACTCTCTTGGCCATGAGGCTTGTGGCCGCCTGTGAAGGCGCCAACAAACTGATGGCATAGATCGGCCCAAGAGGATATGGAGTTGTCCGGCAAGTGCATGAGCCAGGATCTGACGTTGGGCTTGAGCACCAGCGGGAAGTAGTTGGCAAGGATCTTGTCGTCCCGTCCCCCGGCAGCCTGCACCGCAATGGTGTAGATGCTGAGGAACTCCGACGGATGCGTCTTGCCGTCGTACTTCTCCGGTACGTCTGGCTTGAAGTTCTTCGTGCTGGGCCACTGGACTTGCCGCAGCTCACGAGTGAACGCAGGGCAACCTACCGCGTACGGCAGATCGCCTGGTTCCCCTGGCGCATGCATGTCAACAGAAGGCCCAGCGCGCTTGTCGGATTGACGTCGCGCTTCTCTTCGGCGCTCGATGCGAGTACGAGCGTCTTCTTGCTGTCGATCGTGAAGAACTTGGCGCTGATCGCGACGAGCTCGTGGATCCGACGATGCGGTGGAGTCGCTGTCGAGGTGGATCCGACGAGTCAGCGATCTTGGCCTTCGGGGTGGTGATTGCATGGTGGTTGCACCTCCACAGTTTCGTCGCCACCGGCTCGCACTTGGCAACCCTGCCGCGGCTTCGACGTGCTCGGCTGCCGCGGAGTGTCGCCGTTGGCGTAGCCGATGAGACTCTGAATGGTGGCCCTCCATTCGTCGATCTTGTCCGACGTCAGAGGGTAATCCAGGAGCAGTTGAGCTCGCGCCAAAGCTTCTACTGGAGTGGTGGGTGGTAGTGGCGGACGGCGCGAGGAGCGGGATATGCTCGGACTTCTAACTATGTTAGAAGGAGCATTATCCCGTCCGGGCGACCGTGTCTCGCTCGTGCTGTCACGTTGGCGTGCATGCTGATCTTGAGCGCCCCGGGATCCACCAGCTTGATCTTGGCCCAACAAACGTATGGTACTGCGAGTACCATGACGTTGTCGGTCCTGCGCCTCCTGAGATGGGCGCGGAACAAGCACGGACGTCGAGGTCTGCGCCGCCTTGCCCTTGGACCTGGCAGCATCGTGAGCTTCCTCATCGACGTCCATCCTTCTGCCGACGTCTACCCCACCACCCGTTTGCTCCGGTGGCGGTGGGATCGACGTGGACGGAACAGCTGCCTCCGAAGCCTTCTTCTTCGGTGGCATGTTGATGAAGAAAATGAAGATCTAGCTCGTGTGAACGCCGGATCAGGTTCACACAACCTCGACGCCTCCTACCTGGCGCGCCAAAGATGTCGGGGAAACTGATCCACGAACACCTATGGGGCCGGCGGACCGAGCCCCTTTCGGTTCGGCGGGGGGCGGAGGTCGCACGAAGAGCAGATCGAGGTGAAGCACACGAGCAGTTTACCCAGCTTCGGAGCTCTCTGGAGAGATAATACTCCTACTACTGCTTGTCTGATTGTATTCTGTTCTTGCTCGAGAGAGCTAAGTGTTTTCTGGCTTACAAATGAGTCGAACCTCCTCTACGTTGCGCATGGGCCTCCTTTTATACGCTCAAGGGGTCACCGACAGGTGGCAACGCAAAGAAGGGTAAAAGTGTAAAAAGAGGAGTGGTTGGTACAGCTACCTGTACAGTGTATCCTACCTAACCCTGACGGCAGGGGACAAGGGCATTAAATGCCCGTCTGTGTCACCCAAACAGTGCAGAAAGGTACCGTCAGGGACGCCACCGCTCGCCACGATGGCAGTCTTGTCAGCTTCACATGCCACTGCGCACCGCTGGCTGCACAGCCTTCCGCCACGCGCGCCTGGAAAGGCCCCCAGAGTGACACGTTGGTGGATGTGCTGGAGCGTGGGTACAGAGTGGCCGCCTGCCGCAGCAAGCGCCTTGCCGCGGCCGTTGTCTTGTCGGGTTTGGAAGCTTGTCGCTCACCGGGCCTCGAGATGCCTTGGTTGGTCTTCCTGGCAAGCTCCTCTTGCCGGGGCCTTGTTGCCTTGCCGGGGCGCGTGGCGCGTTGCGGCAAGTTCCTTGGGATGCCATGGTTGGCCTTCCCGGCAAGCTCCTCTTGCCGGGGCCTTGTCTCCTTGGCTGGAATACTTTATTCTTGAATGGCTCCAAAGGAACCACGGAGGACCTTGGCGGTCGCCCGGCAAGCCTTGCCGCGGGGTGCTGCAACTGCCCATGCACAAGTTCGGGATACTAGGGTACCCCTACTCTAGTACACCGACAGTTGGTATTGCCATGCAACGGATGCACTAGAGCTATAAATATATGAAAGCTCAACAAAAATAAACTAAGTGGGTGTGCATCCAACTTGCTTGCTCATGAAGACCTAGGGCGTTTTGAGGAAGCCCATCATTGGAATATACAAGCAAAGTTCTATAATGAAAAATTCCCACTAGTATATGAAAGTGACAACATAGGAGACTCTCTATCATGAAGACCATGGTGCTACTTTGAAGCACAAGTGTGGAAAAATGTAGTAGCATTGTCAATTCTCTCTTTCTCTCTCATTTTTCTTCTTCTTATTTTTTTGGTGGGCTTCTTTGGCCTATTTTCTTTATTTGGGCTTCTTTGGCCTCTTTTATTTTATAAAGTCCGAAGTCTCATCCCGACTTGTGGGGGAATCATAGTCTTCATCATCCTTTCCTCACTTGGGACAATGCTCTAATAATGAAGATCATCACACTTTTATTGATTTACAACTCAAGAATTACAACTCAATACTTAGAACAAAATATGACTCTATGTGAATGCCTCCGGCGGTGTACCAGGATATGCAATGAATCAAGAGTGACATGTATGAAAAATTATGAAGGTGGCCTTGCCACAAATACGATGTCAACTACATGATCATGCAAAGAGCAATATGACAATGATGGAGCGTGTCATAATAATGGAACGGTGGAAGGTTGCATGGCGATATATATGGGAATGGTTATGGAAATGCCATAATAGGTAGGTATTGTGGCTGTTTTGAGGAAGGTAAATAACTGGTTCATAATACCAGCGAAAGTTGCGCGGCATAATAGAGGCTAGCAAACTGGAAGGGTAAGTGTGTGTATATCCATGGACTCACATTAGTCATAAAGAACTCATATACTTATTGCAAAAAATTATTAGCCCTCGAAGCAAAGTACTACTACGCATGCCCCTAGAGGGATAGATTGGTAGGAAAAGACCATCGCTCGTCCCCGACTGCCACTCATAAGGAAAGCACTCAAAGAGCACCCCATGCAACAAATTTATCACACAACTTTTACCATACGTGCATGCTATGGAACTTGCCAACTTCAACACAAGTATTTCTCAATTTCATAATTACCCAACTAGCATGACTCTAACATTACTACCTTTATATCTCAAAAACAATTATCAAGCATCAAATTGATCATAGTTTTTAATGCACTTTCTATGATAGTTTTTATTATACCCAACTTGAATGCTCATCATTCTAGGACCAAATTTATAAACATAGCAAATTCCATGCTGTTCTAAAAGACTCTCAAAATAATATAAGTGAAGCATAAAAGATCAACAATTTCTTCAAAATAAAGCCACCGCCCTGCTCTAGAAAATATAAGTGAAGCACACAGAGCAAAATTATCTAGCTCAAAAGATATAAGTGAAGCACATAGAGTATTCTAATAAATTCTAAATTATGTGGGTCTCTCCCAAAAGGTGTGTACAGCAAGGATGATTGTGGTAAACTAACAAGCAAAGACTCACATCATACAAGACACTCCAAGGAAAACACATATCATGTGGCGAATAAAAATATACCTTCAAGTAAAGTTACCGATAGACGAAGACGAAAGAGGGGATGCCTTCTGAGGCATTCCCAAGCTTAGGCTTTTGGTTATCCTTGAATATCTTGGGGTGCCATGGGCATCCCCAAGCTTAAGCTTTTGCCACCTTTATTCCAAAGTCCATCAAATCTTTACCCAAAGCTTGAAAACTTCACAACACAAAACTCAACAGGAAATCTCATAAGCTCCGTTAGTGCAAGAAAGAAAAACCACCACATAGGCTACTGTAATGAACTCATTTTTTATTTATATTGGTGTTAAACCTACTGTATTCCAACTTATCTATGGTTCATACCCCTACATACTAGTCATAGATGCATCAAAATAAGAAAACAACACACTAGTAGCAGAATTTGTCAAAAACAGAACAGTCTGTAGCAATCTGTAACTTTCGAATAATTCTGGAACCTTAAAAATCCTACCAAAACAGGACGTCAGAGGCAATTTGTCTATTGATCTACATCAAAAAGAATCAACGCAAAAGCATGTTTATGTGATTTATTGAATTTTTTTCTCGTCAGCGCAAAGTTTCTGTTTTTCAGAAGAATCAAATTAACTCTTACCATAGGTTATCCTATAGGTTCTACTTGGCACAAACACTAATTAAAACAAGAAAACACATCTAAACAGAAAGTAGATGCAAAATTTATTACTAAACAGAAGCAAAAACAAAAAAAATAAAATAAAATTGGGTTGCCTCCCAACTAGCGCTATTGTTTAACGCCCCAAGCTAGGCATAAAAGCGAGGATAGATCTAATTAGTGCCATCTTTGGCACTTGATTCATAAGTAGCTCGCATGATAGATTCATAAGGTAATTTGACTTTCTTTCTTGTAAAGTGCTCCATGCCTTTCCTTAATGGAAATTGAAATCTAATATTCCCTTCCTTCATATCAATAATCGCACCAATCGTTCTAAGGAAAGGTGTACCAAGAATAATAGGACATGAAAGATTGCAATCTATGTCAAAAACGATAAAATCTACGGGAACATAGTTCCTATTTGCAACAATAAGAACATCATTGATCCTTCCCATAGGCTTTTTAATGGTGGAATCCGCAAGGTGCAAATTTAAAGAGCAATCATCAAGATCATGGAAATCTAGAATATCACATAAAGTTTTTGGATTTTTGGAAACACTAGCACCCAAATCACACAAAGCATAACACTCATGATCTTTAATTTTAATCTTTATAGTAGGTTCCCACTCATCATTAAGTTTTATAGGTATAGAAACTTCCAAATTAAGTTTTTCATCGTAAGATTGCATCAAGGCGTCAATAATATGTTTGGTAAAGCCTTTATTTTGACTATAAGCATAAGGAGAATTCAACACGGATTGCAGCAAGGAAATACAATCTTATAAAGAACAATTATCATAATTAAATTCCTTGAAATCCAAGATAATGGGTTCTATGCTATTTAAAGTCTTGACCTCTCCAATCCCACTTTTACCAAATATAGCATCAAGATCTCAAAACTTTGAATCATTGGGACGCCTTTTAACTAAGGTTGACTCATCTCCAGTCCCATCATTATTAAGATAATATTGCAAAAAAAAGATTTAATAGGGACACATCAATAACTTTTAGATCTTCATCATTATTTTCATAGAAACTAGAAGAACACGCCTTCACAAAGCAATCTTTCTTGGCATGCAATCTAGCGATAATTTCTTTGCACTCAGCAATGGAAATTATCCTAGCTTTGGGAGACTCATTGATATCATTCTTAGGAGGAGTAGATCTAAGTTTCAAAGAATCAACATCAAGCGAAAGTCTATCAACATTCCTAGCCAAATCATCAACTTTAAGCAATTTTTCTTCAAGCAAGGCATTAAAATTCTTTTGAGAAACCATAAATTCTTTCACACTATTTTCAAAATCAAAGGACATCTTATTAAAATTTCCATAAGAATTATTATAGGAATTTCCATAATTATTAGAGGGATTACTAGGGAACGGTCTAGGATTAAAGTTTCCTCTATAAGCATTGTTACCAAAATTATTCCTACCAACAAAATTCACATCCATAGATTCATTATTATTATCAATCAAAGTAGGCAAAGGCATATCATTGGGATCAACAAGAGCACTCTTAGTAGCAAACAATTTCATAAGTTCATCCATCTTTCCACTCAAAACATTAATTTCTTCTGTAGCATGCACTTTTTTACTAGTAGATCTTTCGATGTTCCATTGAGAATAATTAGCCATAATATTATCAAGGAATTTAGTAGCTTCGCCTAAGGTGATTTCCATAAACGTGCCTCCCGCGGCCAAATCTAAAAGATTTCTAGAAGAAAAATTCAATCCGGCATAAAAAATTTGTATGATCATCCATAAATTCAAGCCATGAATAGGGCAATTATGAATCATCAATTTCATTCTTTCCCAAGATTGGGCAACATGCTTATGATCAAGTTGTTTAAAATTCATAATATCGTTCCTAAGAGAGATGATCTTAGCAGGAGGAAAATACTTAGAGATAAAGGCATCTTTGCACTTATTCCATGAATCAATACTTTTTTTAGGTAAAGACGAAAACCAAATTTTAGCACGGTCTCTAAGTGAAAACGGAAATAACTTCAATTTAACAATATCACTATTCGTATCTTTCTTCTTTTGCATCTCACACAAATCAACAAAGTTGTCTAGATGGGTAGCGGCATCTTCACTAGGAAGGCTGGAGAGTTGATCTTCCATAACAAGATTTAGCAAAGCAACATTGATTTCACAAGACTCAACATCATAAAGAGGAGCAATCGGAGTACTAAGGAAATCATTATTATTGGTATTGGAAAAATCACACAATTTTGTATGATCTTGCGCCATCGCGACAAGCAATCCAACACACAAGCAAACAAAAAGGCAAGCGAAAGAGAGAGGAGATTAGGAAAGAGAGGGCGAATAAAACGGCAAAAGTAAAGTGGGGGAGAGGAAAACGAGAGGCAAATGGCAAATAATGTAATGCGAGGGAGATGAGTTTGTGATGGGAACTTGGTATGTCTTCACTTGAGCGAAGACCTCCCCGGCAATGGCGCCAAAAATCCTTCTTGCTACGTCTTGAGCTTGCGTTGGTTTTCCTTGAAGAGGAAAGGGTGATGCATCAATAGTAGCGTAAGTATTTCCCTCAGTTTTTGGGAACCAATGTATCAATCCAGTAGGAGGCTCCTCACAAGTCCCACACACCTACACAAACAAACAAGAACTCGCAACCGACGCAATAAAAGGGTTGTCAATCCCTTCATGACCACTTGCGAAAGTGAGATCTGATAGAGATAATATGTTAAGATAAATATATTTTTGGTATTTTATGATATAGATTGGAAAAGTAAAGATGCAAATAAAAGTAGATTGAAAGCTTATATGATAAGAGATAGACCCGGGGGCCATAGGCTTCACTAGTGGCTTCTCTCAAGATAGCATAATTATTATGGTGGGTGAACAAATTACTATCGAGCAATTGGTAGAAAACCACATAGTTATGAGATTATCTAGGCATGATCATGTATATAGGCAGCACGTCCGTTATCCAGCATGCATCTATAGTATTATGTTCATGAAGAACAGAGTAACGCATTAAGAAAGATAACACAATGTAGAGGGATAAACTCATGCAATATGATATAAACCCCATCTTTTTATCCTCGATGGCAACAATACAATACGTGCCTTGCTGCCCCTGCTGTCACTGGGAAAGGACACCGCATGATTGAACCCAAAGCTAAGCACTTCTCCCATTGCAAGAAAGATCAATCTAGTAGGCCAAACCGAACGGATAATTTGAAGAGACTTGCAAAGATAACTTAATCACAGACAAAAGAATTCAGAGGAGATTCAAATATTTCTCATAGATAAACTTGATCATAAACCCAGAATTCATCGGATCTCGACAAACACATCGCAAATAGAGTTACATCGAATATACACTACTAGGAAAAGGGCTATAGATAGGATCGATACTAATGGTGCACCTTGTAAGCAGTGCACCACTACTATATACTAATGGCGCACCGGCCGGAGGTGCGCCATTAGTGTGGAAGACACTAATGGCGCACCAGGCACACGGTGCGCCACTAGTATTGAATTTTTTTCATTTTTCCATACACTCTAATGGCGCATGGTGCCAAAGTGCGCCATTACTAGTTATACCAAGTAATGGCGCACCTTGTAAGCAGTGCGCCATTAGTATATAATTTTTTTTTACTTTTTTGCAAAACTGCTAATGGCGCACCGTGTATATTTTCATGGACACTTTTTGATCTCGATCTCGATCCCACCCGCACCCTCCCCCGCTAGCTCCACCGCTGCCGACGACCCACCGCAACCCTCCCCCGCTCCGCCACCGCCGACGAGCACCCGACCCCCCCGCACCCTCCCCCGCTCCACCGCCGCCAACGGGCACCCCCCGCACCCTCCCCCGCTAGATCCACCGCCGCCGACGACCCACCGCAACCCTCCCCCGCTCCGCCGCCGCCGACGAGCACCCGGCCCCCCCGCACCCTCCCCTGCTCCACCGCCGCCAACGGGCACCCCCCGCACCCTCCCCCGCTAGCTCCACCGCCGCCGCCGACCCACGCAACCCTCCCCCGCTCCACCGCCGCCGACGAGCACCCCCCCCCCCCCCTGCACCCTCCCCCGCTCCACCGCCGCCAACGGGCACCCCCCGCACCCTCCCCCGCTAGCTCCACCGCCGCTGACGACCCACCGCAACCCTCCCCCGCTCCACCGTCGCCGACGAGCACCCGGCCCCCCGCACCCTCCCCCGCTCCACCGCCGCCGCTGATGATTTTTCCAAGTAACAAATTTGAACATATTTTTAAAAAAATTATTACTGTTTTTATAAAAAGATATTACTGTTATGATTTAAACAAGTTTGAACATATTTAAACACAAATATATATAAAAACAGCATTTAAAATGCATAAAAAATATTGGGGAGCCTGGGAATGGAACCCAGGACCTCCTGGTGTGTGTGCTGTGTGCTGACCAGTCGGGCTAGTGGGTGGGTTCTGTTGTAGATAGGGTTAGGTTGTAGATAGGGCTAGTGGGCTAGATTAAAACAAAATTCTAATGGCGCACCGAGCGCTGGTGCGCAATTAGAATAGTCGTACACTAATTAAATCCCCAATCTCTCTAATCTCTCCCCTGCCTCATCGATCTCACCCGCTGCCCCCCCGTGTTCGTCGTCCCCCTCGCCACCCCCCCGCCTCCTTCGCCGTCCCCGATCCGTGCCCCGAAGCTGCGCCCCCGCCCACCTCCTTCTCTCTTCTCCCACGACCTCCCCCTACCCCCTCTCAACCGCCCCGTCCCCTCAGCGCCGCCCGCCGTCTCCCCGAACCCTAGCTCCACCGGCGTCGGGGAAGACCACCTCATCGGCCTCACCGGAGTGTTGGTTCGATGGCCTGGCCGGGGTTCGATGGCCTGGCCGGGGTGTTGCCCCGGTCTGATTCGTTCAACGGTAATGGTTTCGCTTTTGGTGAACCACCTTGGAGATCCGCAAAGCTGCATACTAGCTTGTACTATGATCCTTATGATATTTTTGATGTATATTTTTACATGTTTACGCCCTCACCCTCTCCACTCATTCGGTGTCCCCCTCAATCCCCCGCGACATCATCAATTTTCAACATGTTCTGAAACTGAAATGACCGTGAAATTGAAAATCAGTCCAAAATAAAGCATTATGCAACATCGAAGCAACTAAAGGAAAAATATTCACAAAGAAACTAAATACAGCAAAAAAAACTACTCAAAAATAAATAGAAGAAAAAATAAAGCATAAAAGAAAATACTATATAAAAAATTACTCAAAAATAAATAGAAGAAAATAAATAATGCAAAAAAGAAAAAAACTATATAAAGCAAAAATATTCACAAAGAAACTAAATACAGCAAAAAAAACTACTCAGAAATAAATAGAAGAAAAAAAATAAAGCAGAAAAGAAAATACTATATAAAAAATTACTCAAAAATAAATAGATGAAAATAAATAATGCAGAAAAGAAAAAAACTATATAAAGCAAAAATATTCACAAAGAAACTAAATGCAGCAAAAAAAACTACTCAGAAATAAATAAAAGAAAAAACAAAGCAGAAAAGAAAATACTATATAAAAAAATTACTCAAAAATAAATAGAAGAAAATAAATAATGCAGAAAAGAAAAAAATAAAGCAAAAATATTCACAAAGAAACTAAATACATCAAAAAAAAATTAGTTGGGGCGTTGCCCGGTGGGCCTGCCAGACCTAGGTTGTGCAAATTCAGGCCTAGAAGGGCCGGCAGGCTAACAGGGCAGCGCGCCCTAGTTAGGCCGAGAAGCCTGCTATATAGAGGAGTTTGAAATAGCAGCCGCGGCTGGGTTTATAAACCAGTGCTTCTACCCTTCGCTCGGCGAGGTGGGACTAAACATAGTGCACCAGGGGTGGCAGCGCACGACCATTAGTACCGATTGGTGGCTCCAAATAGTACTAATGGTTGTCCTTTAGTACCGGTTGGAGCCACCAACCTCCAACCGGTAATAAAGGCCCCTCCTATATATAGGGCACTTACGAAAAATCAGTTTCATATCGACCACTTCCTCCACTCGCGCGACATCGCCGCCGCCGCCGCCGTGCCATCGCCCTCGCCGCCCCCACCGCGGGCCGTCGCCCCCGCCGCCCCGTCGTTGCCGTCTCGCGCCGTCGTCGCCGTCTTCCCCCGTACTACGTCGCCTCACGATCGCCCCCGGCCCGCCGCCCGTGTCGTCGCGCCATCCCCGTCGCCGCCCCCGTACGCCGTCGGCCCCGTCGCCGCCCGTACGCCGCCGCCCCCGGCCTGCTCTCGTACCCACACATACACACATGTATAGACACACACACACACACACACACTACACACACATATATATATGAACACACGCATACACACACAGTGCTACACACACACATATTTTTTTACTTATTTTCTTTTTTCTATTGTTTAGATTAATGTTAGATGAATTAGATAAAAAAGTTGTTAGCTAGATGAATATAGGACTAGTTGAATTAATATAACTAGTTTATTTTTAGTAAATGCTTAGTTGAACTAGTTGAATTAATATAACTAGTATATTTTTAGTAAGAAAATTTAGGTATATGAGATTATTTGAACTAGTTGAATTAATATAACTAGTTTATTTTAGTAAATGCTTAGTTGAACTAGTTGAATTAATATAACTAGTTGATTTTTAGTAAGAAAATTTATGTATATGAGATTATTTGAACTAGTCGAATTAATATAACTAGTTTATTTTTGGTAAATGATTAGTTGAATTAGTTGAATTAACAGAACTAGTTTATTTTTAGTAAGAAAATTTAGGTATATGAGATTATTTCAACTAGTTGAATTAATATAACAAGTTTATTTTTAGTAAATGCTTAGTTGAACTAGTTGAATTAATATAACTAGTTTATTTTTAGTAAGAAAAATTTAGGTATATGAGATTATTTAAACTAGTTGAATTAATATAACTAGTTTATTTTTAGTAAATGCTTAGTTGAATTAGTTGAATTAACAGAACTAATTGAATTAATAGAACTAGTTGAATTAATTGAATTAGTAAGTGTTTAATATTTCGCCTATATGAACATAGGAAATGTCGTCTGACGACGAAAAAGAGTTCATTATGTGCGAATACTGTGAAGACCAGCGCGGACTATGCAACAGAAATTTCCTTGTTGATGATAGGCGATTCAGCATCAAGCTGGATGAGACCTTCGAATTCGATATAGTATGTCACAACGACAAGTCTATTTTCATAATTAAGCATGACTTATATATGCTTCATTTGTTTCAACTTATAATTTTTAATTTTCACTATCCTACTAGCGCATCCCCTGCCATGCAAGAATTTTTGTCTTGGATAAGATAGGTTTCAATGCTATGGAAACTATGGAGGTAAAGAGAATTTTACCTAAAAACTGAGCATGGTTATACTTTCAACGACAAAGTATACAATGCAAACACGTACACCTATTTTGAATGCAAAAATTGGCAAGCACTATGCAAGGCTTATGCATTTGAGCCTGATATGATTATCATCTTTGATATTCGTCCGGAAGATGATATTGAAGGTCATAGAGACATCTGGGTCAATATGCAGACGCCTCCAGTTCTACCATTATGTGAGTTCTTCTCTACTATATTTTTGTCTTTGATATTGCTTATTCAAAAATAATTGATAACTAATTTCTGTTGACAGCTTATTTCCATTCAAGCAAACATGTCCGGCGCTTGGTAGACAAGACCTACTACTGTCCCGGAGCTGAACTAAACTACGAGGACATAAGTCATTATGTTTCATGGCTTGAGGATCTTCATACTGTCCAGACAAATTTTCTTCCTGCACTTAGAAATGTTAGTACTCAAAACGTGCGACCAATAGTGATCGTATTGAACTACGGTCACATCTATTTAGAAATGATGGTAAGATTTTTACTATTTGTCCTTAGTGCATCTTTTGCATACATAATTTTTTTTGCTAAACTTTCATTGCTAAGTATATTAATTAAGTACTATACGATATTCTTTAACAGGGACTCCCGATGACAGTTGTGCCTCAGAGGATCAAGACTAAAGGTCGCATGTCAATTGTTAGCTTACGGCCAAGATATCCTACATTGCACATGAGTGCATTCAGGATTTCTAGAAGTGATGAATGCTTAATAGTGAAAGATTGGAGGAAAATTATTAACAATCGCAGAGAAGTAATAGGGGGGCAGCAATGAGAAGCGCAGCCCATGATTAGGAGACAGTATCATCTGCATGCTCCAGTATGATGAATCAGGAGAGCTATACATGTTTTATGCTATTTTACCTGAGAGAGAGCATCAAGAGTGATTTAGCTAGTTTCATGCTCTTAGTACTTGTCCTCTCAAGTCCGTATTCTTCGTTCTGAACTTAATCTCAAAGAGTGATTTGCTTTTGTGGTGTTATGAACGCTTATAACATCATGACCATCATGTGGAACTCGATATGATATTTTTGCTTCTGGTACAAGTGAATGTTTCTTCTCTAAGCTAGTGTTGGTGGTGATTAGATAGCGGTAATCAAGTATATGCCATATCCATATATATTATACTTGATCACCTAATTAGGTGATCAAGTATAATATGGATATATGACATATACTCTTGATCACTTAGCTAGTATATAGCTATAGGAATGCATCCAGTCGAAACTAATCTGTGGTACTTTCACCTAATGATTTAACAACTCATTATAATGTAAAACAATCACTAAATTAAATTGAAAACACAAAATTAAAGAAATTTTTTAAAAAAAGCACCCAAACATTTAGTACTGGTTGGTGTTACCAACCAGTACTAATGTCCTAGACGCACCCGGGCCTGGCTCGTGCCACGTGGTGGCACTTTAGCGCCGGTTCATGACGAACCGGTACTAAAGTGGGGGGGGGGCTTTAGTCCCCACTCTTTAGTGTCGGTTGCCGAACCGGCACTAAAGACCGTTATGAACCGGCACTAAAGACCGGTTCTGCACTAATGAGATCACTAAAATAGTGATCTAAACACTCTTATATTAGTTTACGAAGGGAGTAGATGTCAAAATAAATTCTACCGCGCTTCTCATTTGTCACCAAGAATCACTAGTTAGAGAGGCTCGCAGCAGTGGGTCAACAGCCAGCAGCGGTAGGTTTGTTTTGGACTTTTTCGGTGGACAAACACATTTCCTAGCTACAACAAACATGTTAACACGCATATTGCATGTTCCTTTTCTCTGATGTGACAACATGAATGCACAATCAACTGATGAACACACAGTAGGAGTACTAGATTGATTACAAGTTAATTAATCCGTGAAAGGCGCTGGACCAGGCAAAGGATAAGGTCTCCAGCAGAAACGTGTACACCCGCATGGCCCCATCTACTCCTCTCTTCACGGAGAGCACAAGACAGCACAAACGCCGTCGCTTCCAGAGACGGAGCCAGGATTTCTGGACGCTTAGGGATAAACTAAACAACTATAAATAACGCCAAATATCATCACCTCAAAAGTACCTAAATACACTAAATTATCACACCTATCAATGCATGTTAGCACTACACCACAAATTCAAATTCAGCTCAAGAAAAAATAAATATGTATTCCTTATTACCATGAGAGCGAATTCAATAAACATATGCATCATCGCAAACGTTGGTACTAAATTAGTGAAGACTGGCTTCATTTGAGGCCATCATTTCTTCACCAAGAATAGTAGAAGGGCCACGAGATGTGAACATAAAATTGAGTATTTACTCAAGAACTAGATTCTAAATATACTAAACCTGGCCAGGTTTCTTTTTTCTTTTTTCTTTTTACTTTTTTCAATCAGTGAAAACAGGGCCAATGGGGTGCTAACACGTGATATAGTGGGGGATCCGGTTGGGTACACGCCCGTGTGCACTCAGCAACTGCAACTGGGTTTCGTAGTTTGACTTGCCACTGATTGCATGTGTGTGCATGGTAGACATTTTGCACTGCATCGTTGTCTACGTCCTGCATGCGCTTGCGTTCGATCGGTGTTGCATGTGCACACTGACATCGTTTCCCACTGGTATGCATGCATGCAACCGTGCTTTGCTTCGCCTGAATATTTAATAACGACGTTGTCAGGTCGGCTGCCGCTCGAGTCGCGCCTTCCAGGCTTCTTCCACGGCCGGCTGCCACCTTGAATTTATGCGGTGGCTGCCTCGGAATTGTTCTTTGCTTCCTTCCCTTCCTTCCTATAAGTACTCGCCCTTTCCGCCTATTCTCATTTCATCCTCCCTCGAGTCGCCGTGCGTTCCTCACCTCTCGCAACCCTCCAGCGCCGCCCCTATCTGTCGTCTCTTCTATGCGTAGACGCGCCGACCGGACTCCAATCGCGGTCACCTCCACCATCTACGTGCTCCGCTGCCCACGACAGCCTGCTCGCTGTAGCCATGCTCCCCACGCCTCGCCTGCCCGACAGCCCTCTCAGACTTTCTCTCTCGGGCCACAACACAACGGCGGCGTACAGCGGGAGCAGCCGGAGCAGGAAGACCCCTCTCCCACACGTCTCTCCCTCGACCTCCCTCAGCAGCGTCGCACCTTCTCAGCCACGGCCTTTACCCGCTGGCGGCTGGTGGCGGAAGCGAGCGGCCTGCCAGATGCCTCCTTCGCCTTTGTCGTCCTTTGATCCCTAGCACCCTGCCTACCTTGGCCGCCACTCTCTTTCTCTCTCTCTCTCTGTCTCTCTCATATTTATGATCCAATTCTTACCTTTTGATGTGTTACTTCTGTTCATGTGGATGAGTCGCTGATTCAAATCCTCCTATTTGAAGTGTGGTTGTACAAAAATATGAATCCTTTTTTTTCAGTGCACAAATGCACAATAGGTGTTTGTGTTAATGCGTAGGAAGAGAAACCAAGCTGATTGTGTTTTGAATATTTTGATATTAAGATGTTCTGCAACATTTACTCTTATAGTCTTCCTAGAATATCACTGAAGGCTAAGAATGTTGTTCACCGCTGCCCACCGTGATCTCTGATGCGTTCTGTTGGGGGCCCGACATGACGAAGGAGAAGCCTGTTCCCAGGCATTCCCCGATCGCGAGGTCTGACGCCCAAGGTATTCCCTCCGTTCGAAATTACTTGTCTCGAAAATGGATGTACTCCCTTCATTTTTATTTAATTCGCATATTAGCTTTGATCAAAGTCAAGCTTTACAAACTTTGACCAAGTCTATAAACAAAAATATTAAGATATACAATAACAAATCAACTATATGAGATTTATTGTTGAATGTATTTTCACATCGTATAGATTTATTCTGATAAATGTCTATAATGTTTTTACAAAGTTGGTCAAACTTTACGAAGTTTGACTTCAGTCAACTCTAATATGCATAGTAAATAAAAACGAAGGGAGTATGTACAACTAAAATACGTCTAAATACATCCATTTCAACGACAAGTAATTTCGAACGGAGGGAGTAGTTCTGACCCTCTCGAATTCGCCGCGTAATCCTCAGTTCGTTCATCCATTTGGATTGGATTCGATTCATGTTGGTCCTGGTGTTCACATGGCTTGTGTGTTACGCAGGCACATGGGGAGATGTTGCCAGCGTTGTGGTGGACTGCGAGGAGCTTGGGCTGCTATTTGACTACTTCCGTGTACAACAACGGCCTATTTGAGGCGCACCATCGACTTCTGCTAGGTGGTGGAAGAATCGGTGGTGGAGGGGGATTGTGTGGGAAAGTGAGCAGCGGCGCTATCAAACGGTAGCATGGGCATTTTGCCGCCTCTGCTCACCGTTGAGAACGCAGCAACAAGGTGAGCCCCCTGCTTTTTTTTAGATCTTGTAGTATTATGACGAGTCTTCGAAAAATTGGTACACTATTGGATGAACATTAGTGTTCATCCAGGAAAAAAGCAAAGGGAAGATTAACCTAAATTGTATGAACAGAACACATACTAATGCCATTTTTGATACGTCGTGTATGTTGCTATATACTTGGCCAACAAAATGAATAGATGTAAGATTGCTAGAAGTTCTAGCACCTTTTTCTATTTGATTTTAACATTCTTCATGAATGTGCAGGGTAGTATACCAACTTGATGAAATGGCTTAACAGAGTGATGAGAAAAATCAAGTGAGCTCGGGAGCAGAACATGACTTTCGCTAAGATACTTCGTATTAATCTTCTCTTGGTGGAAGATCTACTTGAGTGATGAAGTACCCATTGTTCCTAAACATAATATTATGAACTTTATGGATCTGCGTACATATGTTTCTATTTAACTTTAGCGCTGGACATGTACGTTGTCTGTCTTCTTTATAATTCGAAAGTGACATATTTACAATTTTATTTAATGATGTCAAAAGGAATGACGATGCATTTCTGTCCTTTCTCAAAATTGAGGCACTGAAGTGGATTGAGCAGAGGGACACTGTGACTTTATGAGTGTCTTGATCATTTTGCATATCAAGAAAGTTGAAAAAGAGAAATTCTATGTTCTCTTTGCATTTAGTTTACTACGTTTAATCTGCTGATTATTCCTCCTTCTCAAAAAAAAGTTAAATCTGCTGATATAGGTATTGGCCTGCCAGATCTCTTGCATTGCAATCTATATGAAAGAAAGTTGAGAGTGTTTCTTGAAGGACAATGGCACCAAGTGCACAGAACAATTGGCCCGGCCTTCCAAAGAACCATGATGTAAAAAAACAATCTTGAGAGGCACTGCCCATGGTTCAGTTTTCATTGAAAATGAAACCAAGTCCATGATGTATAATCAGGAAGCATAAGGTAATTATTCGTTGCTAGGCAGTACTTACATTCCCTTATTTGTTATGATTTCTAAGGATTTTAAAATTCTTGGCACAATTTTTCTATGGTTTTTAGTTGTTTCGTGTTGTTCAGACCTTAGATTAGAAGTGGCTGCTTCTTCGAAAGCACTAATTTGCTTTTCACATTTACTATGACAAATAAATTTGCTGATTAGGATATGAGAATAGAAGATATAACTTGGTAGGCTCTAAGTGCAGAACCTATTAAGCATTGAAGGCTGGTAAATTGTGGGTGTGTCGGGACTGCTGGAATTGAAGGAGGACAGTAGAAGCAATCAAAAGAAGAATTGTTAGATATAGTTTTATTTTGGATATGATTCGTTTTATCCAAGACATGGCTGTTGGAGGCTACTAGCCAACCATCCAACTTTAACAAAGATACATGTATCTGTTGTAGACGAGCACTTTTCATTGACTTGCCTTTGGAACAACACTACTCTACATATAAACCATGTAAGCGCCTGGCTTAGACCAGTTGTGTAGGTAGGTATACAGTAAAATTGTTAAGACACTATACTACCTGTGATATAATTACTTGAATAGGAACCATGTTTAGTTATCTAATTTAATGAAAGTCGGTATGAACCACTATGATGCTAAGTTGTTCCATGCTTGCGGCATGTGCCATTCTTTAGAAAAATATGATCGTATTCTCCATGGTGACTGCAACTTGACGCCGTCAAAGTTGCCTCTCTTCATTCCCTTTGTCTTTGGTACGGGTCCACTTCTCTTTTCTTTCATGCTTGGTCATCTCTTTTTTACTGGCTTTATCTCCCTCAGGAGCTAGATTAACGAAGAATGCTGGAAGCCCTGCTTTGAAAGAGATGGGTAATTTATCATGCTCTTTGTGCTTTGAACTAAGTTTTTAAGGCTTCAAATTCTCATGTTCTTGATTTGTCTTTCTTTTTGTTCATTTCAACGGTGTGATTATTTATCTCAGCGTGCAAAGTATCTTAGTTGCGATTCTATATCGAAGGCCAGTGATTATATTGACGAGGTTGAGTTGTTTTACCCGCCTGAGCAATTGAATTCAATAAAAATCAGCAATTTCCTACAGCACAAAATTCCGCTTAAGGTTGGCATTCCTGTTATGCTCCTTAGGAATGTCAACCAATCATTTGGTTTGTGGAATGGAACGCCGTTGATCATTACACGTCTTGGTGAAAGAGTGCTAGAGGGAGAGCTCTAACGAAGGGCAGCGTGTTTGCATCCCACTGATTGTTCTTAATTCTTCCGGGTGCAAGTGGCTTTAGGTGTCAGAATTCCTGGAGTTACAGGAGAGACTAGAAATGCATTGTACAAAGAAATCATAGATTGTTTGTAGAAACATAAAGTTGCAGTATCAGAATGGACTCTGTGCAAAATGTATCCAGTGTTCCATGCAATAAGGTTATTAATTCTGTGACACTTTTGCTATTCATGCCCACTT